>NC_134485.1:156740626-157040626 GCF_040206685.1 Ascaphus truei
GTGTGTGTGTGTGTGTGTGTGTGTGTGTGTGTGTGTGTGTGTGTGTGTGTGTGTGACTGTGTGTGTGTGTGTGTGTGTGTGTGTGTGTGTGTGTGTGTGTGTGTGTGTGTGTGTGTGTGTGTGTGTGTGTGTGTGTGTGTGTGTGTGTGTGTGTGTGTACACACACACATAACAAGGACCAATTGTAGTATAATGTAATACAATAAATAAAATGCACCCTCTGCACCTCCAATAACCAATAACTCCCCCTCCCTCCCTAACACATACAGTACAGTACAGTAATGGGCAGATATGGATAATAGTGCATTTGCCATTTAAAAATCAAATAAAAGTAAATAAAATCAAATAAATAAAAGTTCTACTTACCGCTGCCAGGATGAAGGCCATCCTCGTCTTCCTCCCTCTCCTCCTTCTCCTCCATTCCCCCTCCCAACCCCCCCATCCTCCGTGGGCAGCAACATAACAATAAAAAACAAACGAATGGCCACTAACCCTTTAATCCTCTTAGTGGTTAGTAACCACTATGGTAATTAAAGGGTTAACCCCTCTTACCCCAACCACCCTTCATGGGGCAACACTTATTAGTGTTTTTTCCTCTATGGCAGTCAATAGGCAACCTTGAAAAAAAAAAGCACCAAAAAATCAAAATTAAATTAAATCAAGCTCCAAAACTACACACCAATTAAATAAATCTTTTCGGGCTATAGATAATTACAGTGTCAGGCATTGCAATTTTGGCAAATGCTTGTTTTTATTTAATTGTAATGTCTTTTTGAAAAGAAAAAATTGTGTGTGGTGCTCTGAAGACAATCCGTGTTGTAAAGCAATATAGATTTAGATGGAAAACAACCCTAAATACATAATGTAAGGAGAAGTCTTAAAGGATGCAGCCTGGTTGAAATAATATCCCACAAAGCAAAGCAGTAAGGATAAAATCAATAACACCAGCAGGTGACCGGTAGATGATACATTCTTTTTAAGCAGACACAATAAGTATGGACAGCATGGAATAAACTCACTTGGGAATCTTCATCCACCATAAGCAGTAAGTCCAAATGTATCCAGTGTCCCAGGGTTAAGTGTGCATCCGTAGTAGGAAGATCTTCAGGCAAAGATGAAGGGAGAAAAAACGAAGCACTAATATCCAGCTGTAAACACAGCAATGAAAAACAGGAGTACGTTTCCAAATAAAGCTATTTATTGGATCAGGATAAGGTTACAAAACACACCAACGCGTTTCGGACCTCTACAGTCCTTTATCAAGGTGAATACAACAATGACATACAAAGTGCAATTTATACTTACCACTCGATCGCATGGGCCAGTTACAGACACTTCCGGGTACGTCACATGGTGCGGGTACGTGACCCCTGACCTGTGATGTGAGCCCGTCAGGTCTCTTAGCCACGTCGCATAGTAAGTAACCTGGCGCGACGTCACTGCGCACAAGGGTAGGAGGGGCACGGTTTGTGTGTAATACAAGCACACCCACAGCCAGTGCTTCCTATTCCCTGATGTTAGAACGCTTGACGTCACTCCGTCGACTCACACGTGACCAAAGAGATCAAAACGCATTGTGTAACTAAGCAACAAGACCACATGCGACCCGTGGTGTACACATTTCAAAACAAAAAAACTTTATTAATAATAAAAAACACTCTCAACGAGGGAATGCATGGATACAAATAAAACATATAAAAATGGGATTAAAAACAATTAATGAATAGCAACCTAAGATATCAGATAACCAAGGTCCTCATTGTTAGTTGTATAGTATTGTAAGGGTATTAGTGGAGCAAATACATGTGATAAAAAATAAAATCTAATCACAAATAGTATAATGCAACATAAATTGGCTCCAAACCCAACGAGAGTGAAAAAAAAGACCGTAAAATGATATTATGTAAATTAATTATATATATCTCAAATGCATATTTCATGTACAGCTACATATTTCTAATAACATTATCATATATATTTCTACAATATCATGACTTATGTAAAGAAAATTTATGGAACAGAATTAAGTATCAATCAGAAGAGACCCAATATCCCAATCTGAATTTAAGCCATATGGGATACGTGTTTGTAAAGTGAATATCCAATATAGTTCTCTTCTGTTTAAGATACTTACAGTAACCTGTTGCCACCTCGGATGGTACTAGGTATATGTTCAATACCCTGAACAGACATGTTCTTTGGATCACCCATGTTGCAATGAGTAAAATGTTGGGATACAGGATGACTTAAATCTTTTTTAATAATAAGTCTTAAATGTTAGAGTACACAAACTTTTAGGTTCCTAATTGTCCTCCCTATGTATTGTTTCCCACAACCACAACCTAACAAGTAAATTACATAAGTAGTATCACAATTGATAAATGAATTCATATAGTATCTTCTACCAGTTTTGTGGGAAAATAATTCTTTTTTACTAACCATATATTTGCAAATTTTGCATTTGGAGCATGCATAATTGCCCTTAGGTAATTTCATAACCGGAGCTTTCACAGAAGGAAATAATCTGCCCGATACATGATTAGCGATTGTTTTGGCTCTGCTGAATACCAACTTGGGTCCCTCCTCATACACAGAATGTAAAATAGGATCTGCCGCTAACACTCCCCAATGTTTGTTAATAATTTCTCTGATTTTTTTAGATTGATTATTATGTTGAGTGGCAAAATAAGGAGAGTGTAAGGGCTGCTTAGATTTTTTTTATCATTCACTCTGCTCAGTAAGACAGATCTATCTAGATTAATCACCTCCCTGAAGGTTTTATTAAGATCACACTTTAGATAACCTCTAGATTCAAATCGATCCATCAGTTCTTTTGATTGTTTGATAAATTCTTCATCACTTGTACAGATCCTTCTCAACCTGATGAGTTGGCTTTTTGGTATTCCTTTAATTAAGGATTTGGGGTGGCAGCTGTCAGCTTGCAAAAATGTGTTTCGTGAATTTTCTTTGCGATACACCGTGGTATACACCGTGGTGATAATATTTTTATGTATGTCAACAGAAAGAAATAAATCTAAAAAGTGAATGTGATGAACATTGTGATTTGCAGTGAATGTTAAATTAAATACATTATTGTTTAAATAGTCCGTGAACAAAGTGAGAGAATGTGTGTCCCCATGCCAAATAAAGATAAGGTTGGTAATATACAGTAGCGGCAGCTTTTATTTGATGTAATGCCGGCGGCCGGATGCATGTGGAGACGCGGCGCGTTGTGGCGCACTGTGACGTCACAGTCATGTGCGTTCCCGGCTTTCCCGGCTTCCCCGGCTTACCCGACACCCCTGGAGATTAAAGTAAGGTAAGCGGGGGTGCGGGGACGCAGAGGGGCAGAGCAGGAGGGGGGGTAAAATGCCCACGAAGTGGAGGGGGTTTGCGTGGGGGAAACGCGGCGGCGCGCGGTCTTGACTGGTGGCAGCTGGAGTAGATCCCGGCATGCCGCCGGCATTACATCAAATAAAAGCTGCCGCTACTGTAACGCCTATAAAAAGTGATAAAGTGTCTATAAGGGTTCTTATCTCCAAACACGTGGACCGATTCCCACCAACCTAAAAATAGGTTTGCATAGGATGGGGCAAAACTCGTGCCCATAGCGGTACCACGTGTCTGGAGATAAAAATCACCATCAAACATAAAGTAATTGTGTGTTAACAAAAATCGAATAGCATTAAGAATAAAGGTGCTCTGTGCAGATGAAAGGTCTGATTGCTGTAAATAAAACCTGCCAGCTGCCAGCCCATGTTCGTGTAATATGACTGTGTACAATGATGTGATGTCAAGGCTTAACCCTATAAAGTTTGTTTCCCATCTGATGGAGTCAAGTGGGACCATGAGGTCACTACTGTCTTTGATGTATGATAGCAATGATTGTACAATGGATTGCAGAAAGTGATCTACATATTTGGAAACACCATCTCCCAAAGATCCAATGCTAGAGACTATTGGCCTCCCATGTGGGGAGACCAATGTCTTGTGGATCTTTGGGAGATGGTGAAAAATGGGGATAGTTGGGTAGGGACGGAACAAGAATTCCAACTCCTTATCATCAAGAGCACCTAAGATTGATCCCTCATCCAAGAGGGTTCTCAGTTCTTTAATATATATTTCTGTGGGGTCCCCTCTAAGCAAAATATAAGAGAAAATGTCATTTAATTGTCGAAGTGCCTCAGTTTGATAATCTGTTTTAATAAACACAACAATGGCCCCCCCTTTGTCGGCCCCTCTTGATGATCAGAGAGTTGTTGGCCTTCAGTGCATTAATTGCCAGTCTTTCTCCATGAGTCAGATTGTCTACTCTATGTTGTAACGGCATAACAGAAAACGAATAACCCCTTGCTAACAGAGATAGATCACGTTCAATCAACTGTTCAAATGTTACAAGGCAGGGTCCTTTCATATGTACAGGGTAAAACACAAATGTATTTCTCAATCCAGAAGATCGTCTACCTAGAAAGGAAGATGGAACATCTGTATTGTCAACATTTTCATCAACAAGATCTTTCATGTCTTGTAAACAACAGTGCTCATGAAAGCTTAAGGACTTAATTCCCATAAAATTATCACAACCTGATGCAATAACAGGATCAGTATCAGCAATTACCACATGTGCTCCAGAATCTTTTTGATAGTAAAACCTTTTCAATGTAAGTTTGCGGATATACTTGTGTAGATCAATAATAGTCTCAAACAATTTAAAGTCACTACAGGGGGCAAACTTCAAGCCCTTGTCCAGGACAGATAATGCATCCTCTCTCAATCTGTGATCTGAAAGATTGATAATTCCTGTATTCTCAATTAGCAGTTCTTTTTTCTCTTTTGAGGATTTTTTGGAGTTCCTTTTTTGGCCCCTCCTTGTGCGTCTGTAGTGACCCTGTTTTTTGACCCTAGATCTTAGATTCATATTCAGCATCCCTTTGATGTGTTTGATTAGATGATTCACCTCCTTTTCGTTCACGTTGTCTATCTCCCCCATTCCCATAACCCATATTTTCTCTTTCATTGGGTGCCATAGTACTTGGGAAAGGTATCATAGTCTGAACCCTCAGATTCTGCACTAGCTGAATGTGTGAAAGAGATATTCTTTTTAAGAATTGATTTATTTTGTTGATCTTTGGATTTGTTGGGTTTGTGGGGGGTTGAAAAGTAAAAATTTCTTTTGAAGTTGGGAATTTTCTGCCAAACATAAACCTGGTTACGGGCGTAGTCCTGCTTATCCCTCTCAAATTTCAATTGCTTTTTGGCCATGAGTTCTTTTTCCATAGTCTTAGTATTATTGGATAAAACCAGATCCAGATTTTCAAACCCATCCATATCTTTATATTGATGTAGATTCTTTTGAAGAGAAACAATTTCTTCCTCCAAGGAGGATTTCGCTTTTAATTTAGCTTTGATGATGAGATCAATCAGGGTAAATGAACATATGTTTAGTGCCTCCTTCCATTTGGTCTCAAACTCTTGGTTGACGAACCCAAATGTAGGTGACTTTTTTTTATACGTAAGCTCCTTGGGATTCTTTGTGTGGTGACATAATTTTGCAACGAGATAATATCCTACCAGAGTCTAATTTTAGTGGATAATATTTTTTCCAGTCTAGAAAAATGAATCTTTAGATCTGAAACATCTTCACAATCTAGTTCTAAGGTGTTATCAAAAACTTGTTGTGCTTTCTTGACTCGGTGGGTGTTATCAGAGCAATTGAAGGCAAACTGTATAGGAATATCTGCATCGGTCTCATATTCACTCTCAGTGATATCCTGATCCATTTTGTAGAAAAAACAATAAACTGTTGAACCAACAGTGATTACAAAAGGCTAAATGGGATAACGTACCCTGTAAGGTCTATTAAAAAATAGAAACTGCAGTATATCTGAGCTACCTCACACTGACAGATACTAAGAAAAAATTGTGTGTGGTGCTCTCAAGACAATTCGTGTTGTAAAGCAATATAGATTTAGATGGAAAACAACCCTAAATACATAATGTAATGAAAAGTCTTAAAGGATGCAGCTCGGTTGAAATAATATCCCACAAAGCAAAGCAGTAAGGATAAAATCAATAACACCAGCAGGTGACCGGTAGATTTGGGAGATGGTGTTTCCAAATATGTAGATCACTTTCTGCAATCCATTGTACAATCATTGCCATCATATATCAAAGACAGTAGTGACCTCACGGTTCAACTTGACTCCATCAGATGGGAAACAAACTTTATATGGTTAAGCCTTAACATCACATCATTGTACACAGTCATATTACACGAACATGGGCTGGCAGCTGTCAGGTTTTATTTACAGCAATCAGAACTTTCACCTGCACAAAGCACCTTTATTCTTAATGCTATTCGATTTTTGTTAACACACAATTACTTTATGTTTGATGGTGATTTTTATCTCCAGACACGTGGTACCGCTATGGGCACGAGTTTTGCCCCATCCTACGCAAACCTATTTTTAGGTTGGTGGGAATCGGTCCACGGGTTTGGAGATAAGAACCCTTATAGACACTTTATCACTTTTTATAGGCGTTATATTGACGACATTTGGGACACACATTCACACATATATTGGCATGGGGACACACATTCTCTCACTTTGTTCACGGACTATTTAAACAATAATGTATTTAATTTAAAATTCACTGCAAATCACAATGTTCATCACATTCACTTTTTAGATTTATTACTTTCTGTTGACATACAAAAATATTATCACCATGGTATATCGCAAAGAAAATTCACGAAACACATTTTTGCGAGCTGACAGCTGCCACCCCAAATCCTTAATTAAAGGAATACCAAAAAGCCAACTGATCAGGTTGAGAAAGATCTGTACAAGTGATGAAGAATTTATCAAACAATCAAAAGAACTGATGGATCGATTTGAATCTAGAGGTTATCTAAAGTGTGATCTTAATAAAACCTTCAGGGAGGTGATTAATCTAGATAGATCTGTCTTACTGAGCAGAGTGAATGATAAAAAATCTAAGCAGCCCTTACACTCTCCTTATTTTGTCACTCAACATAATAATCAATCTAAAAAAATCAGAGAAATTATTAACAAACATTGGGGAGTGTTAGCGGCAGATCCTATTTTACATTCTGTGTATGAGGAGGGACCCAAGTTGGTATTCAGCAGAGCCAAAACAATCACTAATCATGTATCGGGCAGATTATTTTCTTCTGTGAAAGCTTCAGTTATGAAATTACCTAAGGGCAATTATGCATGCTCCATATGCAAAATTTGCAAATATATGGTTAGTAAAAAAGAATTATTTTCCCACAAAACTGGTAGAAGATACTATATGAATTTATTTATCAATTGTGATACTACTTACTGTCGCGGCCGAGTTTATTCTAACTTTTACCTGGTCTCGGCCGCGACAGAAACCGGGCGCGCGCCGGGGTGTCCCGTGCGTGCGCCGAAGCCTCGGAGGATCGGTCCTCCGATCGGGGCTTCCCCCTCCCCTCTCCGGGTCCGCCGGGTCCCCCGGAAACCCCCCACCGCCATCCCCGACATCGCGGGGACACCAGGGCTCCCTCGGGGAGCCCTGGGCACGCGCGCATGGCGCGCAGGCACCCGATGAAGCGTGACCGCGCATCGGTGACGCGCGGCACGCCGAGGGAAACAAACGAGCAAGCCGGGATATCTCCAGGCTTGCGGCACCAGCCCAGTTAGAATAAATTTGGCCACCTCTGTATGTAATTTACTTGTTAAGTTGTGGTTGTGGGAAACAATACATAGGGAGGACAATTAGGAACCTAAAAGTTCGTATACTCGAACATTTAAGACTTATTATTAAAAAAGATTTAAGTCATCCTGTATCCCAACATTTTACTCATTGCAACATGGGTGATCCAAAGAACATGTCTGTTCAGGGTATTGAACATATACCTAGTCCCATCCGAGGTGGCAACAGGTTAAGTATCTTAAACAGAAGAGAACTATATTGGATATTCACTTTACAAACACGTATCCCATATGGCTTAAATTCAGATTGGGATATTGGGTCTCTTCTGATTGATACTTAATTCTGTTCCATAAATTTTCTTTACATAAGTCATATATTGTAGAAATATATATGATAATGTTATTAGAAATATGTAGCTGTACATGAAATATGCATTTGAGATATACAGTATATAATTAATTTACATAATATCATTTTACAGTCTTTTTTTCACTCTCGTTGGGTTTGGAGCCAATTTATGTTGCATTATACTATTTGTGATAAGATTTTATTTTTTATCACATGTATTTGCTCCACTAATACCCTTACAATACTATACAACTAACAATGAGGACCTTGGTTATCTGATATCTTAGGTTGCTATTCATTAATTGTTTTTAATCCCATTTTTATATGTTTTATTTGTATCCATGCATTCCCTCGTTGAGAGTGTTTTTTATTATTAATAAAGTTTTTTGTCTTGAAATGTGTACACCACGGGTCGCATGTGGTCTTGTTGCTTAGTTACACAATGCATTTTGACCTCTTTGGTCACGTGTGAGTCGACGGAGTGACGTCAAGCGTTCTAACATCAGGGAATAGGAAGCACTGGCTGTGGGTGTGCTTGTCTTACACACAAACCGTGCCCCTCCTACCCTTGTGCGCAGTGACGTCGCGCCAGGTTACTTACTATGCGGCGTGGCTAAGAGACCTGACAGGCTCACATCACGGGTCAGGGGTCACGTACCCGCACCATGTGACGTACCCTGAAGTGTCTGTAACTGGCCCATGCGATCGAGTGGTAAGTATAAATTGCACTTTGTATGTCATTGTTGTATTCACCTTGATAAAGGACTGTAGAGGTCCGAAACGCGTTGGTGTGTTTTGTAACCTTTTCCTGATCTGTTTTTACAGCTGGTTATTAGTGCTTCGTTTTTTCTCCCTTCATCTTTGCCTAATGTCTTTTTGATTCTTGTTTTTTTTATTGTGTTTCTTTTCGTGCTTGTTTATTTTTTTTAAATAGATATGATGCTTCCCAGCACTTAAAAAATGAAAAAAATAAGTCAAACACATCAATAGAAAACTAACAGTAATGTGTTGAAACAATAAATGTATAACATAAGCCAACCCTATTGTAGGCTAGGAGAGAGCCTAACATGAAAAAAGAGGGCTAAACAAAAAATCACAAGTGTGGAGAGGGAGGGAGGTGGGGAAAAACATGGGGAATAACAACCATAGGGGAAAAAGAAAAAGCAGTAGACAAAAAAGAGAAAAACACGGGTGACGTATAACATACGGTAAGGTAAAGGTGATATATTATATGGGGGCAACGATCGTTTCAGGGACAAAGATTCCCCTTCCTCAGGCCCGTTCTCACAAACTAAAATAGTCAGTGGTACTTCCCTTTATAATATTCCTCCACTTAAACATCCCTCAAAAAATCAGCAAGAAGACAGAAGTAAAATAATACATGCTGTATACTAATGTCAACTAACCCTGGTGTACTGTCAACTACCAGGATTAATATCTCTGAGTAAAGCACACAAATATGTAAACCTTACAAAGGAGGTCCCCTAAACAGGCATAAATGAATTAATCCGCATGTAATTCCTCAATCTCAGGAAAATGCAAATCTACACAGTACAAGCTACAAATGAGCAGACATTAGTGTCTTCATGTCTAACAGGATAATGTCCCCAATGTTAGCACAATTAAGAATAGATACTCTAAAACCAAGCCTGAACAAAATAGAGTATGGGAGGAAGAAGTAAATTATATAAATCCTCCAAGTGTGCTACTCATCAATGTGGATAGTTCTGCTCTCCTTGAGGGTTGCTGTTAGTGGTTAGCCGCTAAGGTAATGAAGCTGCATTTATTTTTATTTCATAGGATTGAACCCGGGGTTATTTCCTATTTCAGCACAAATTTTATTTACAGCACTGTGGTACTGCAATGGGGACACGCTTTGCCCCATCTTTTTGCCAATCTCTACATGGGATGGTGGGAGTCAGTGCACATTTGGGGTACCGATGTATCATCCCCTCAGCTAAAACTTTGGAGGAGATACATCGACGATATTCTACTTATTTGGGATGGCGACAAGGCGTCAATTGACAACTGTGTTGACAGGATTAATATTAACAATTTTAATCTTACTTTTACCAGCGATGTCCAGAAGGATCATGTCACCTTCTTGGACTTATTTATTTACACTCAGGGGGATTCCCTCCTAACTAAAACCTTTTTTAAAGAAACAAACGTTAATTCCTACCTACATCCTAAAAGCGGACATCAAAAAAAGTGCATTGCTAATATTCCATATAGCCAATTTCTCCGCATTAGAAGAAATTGTGCAACCATTGATACTTATATGGAACAGTCAAAAGTACTTATTAAACGTTTCAGGCAAAAAGGCTACCAGGAGGAAATTATATCTGAATCATATCTTAAAGCATTAAATAAGAATAGAGATTCACTATTAAAAAAGAAAAACAGAAAACAGTCTACTGCAAAAAATAAAGTATGTATTCATAGTAGCTCACAAGCTGATAATATACATGTAACTAATTCCTTTTCTGCAGACCATAAAAAAGTCAAACAGGATACGCCATTTTTTGTAACCCAATTTAATGCATCTCACAATTTCATAAAAAACATCTTGACCAAACATTGGCACATTTTACTTATGGATCCAATTTTAAACAAATTCCTTGCCAAAAAAACACCCATTGTTTTAAAAAAAAGCACAAACACTAAAAACTATTCTTGCCCTCAGTTTGCTAAAAGGCACAGATAAACAACTAAAGAGAGACCTAAGGGATACATTAGGAGTAGTGGGAAACCACAGATGCGCTAGGTGCAAGATTTGTCCGAAAATGCTAACGGACAAAACCTTCAAATCTCATGTTACAGGGCTTAATTATAAAATATCGAATTACATTGATTGTCTATCCACGTATGTAGTGTACATACTGCTGTGCAGTTGTGGACTGCAATACGTGGGCAGAACAAAGCGAAATCTGAAGCTGCGCATCATGGAGCACCTTTGTAACATCACTAATATCCCCAAATTAGAAGCCACCTCTTGGCCCACTTCAAAGATGTGCACAACTGTAGTACAGTGGGTGTACAATACATGGGAATTTAGAGGATTATGGGTGATATAAGAGCAGGAGATAGAGATCTACAACTTGCCAAATGAGAGCAATTTTGGATCTTTACCCTGCAGTCAAAACACCCTGGAGGTCTCAATGACTATATTGAACTTACACCTTTTTTGAGATAGATGGGGAGTAGTGTTTATAACAAGACCATACAGGTTTTCTATTTCATTTATTGTTAGTGTTCTTGTTTCTCATTCCCCTTTCCTTTCCCTCCCTCCCCCCCTCACCTCCTCCCCACCCCGTTCTTTTCTATTCCCCCGCTTCAACCCTATTCTCCCCCTTCCCACTTCCCCCCCCAAAACCCCCCCTACTGTTTCCCCCCCTCTTCCTTCGCCCCCCTCCTCCCCCTCCTCCTGTCCTTCCCCCAGGTTTTCCATTTCCCCCTCCCCTCCCCCCTCCCCCATCCTTTGGTTGTCCACTTCCCCCTCCCCTTTCCCTTACCCCCCTTTTCCACCCCCCCTCCCTCTCCCCTTTTCTCCTTTTCCCCCTCTTCATTCCTTCCATCTTCCCCTTTCCCCTCTCCCCCCTCCCCTTCCACTCCATCCATCCCCCTTTCACCACCTTTCCCCCACCTTCCCTTTCCCCCCCCCCTTTCTTTCCTTTACATTTCAATGTATTTTTATGCATAATATTGTATGTACTATTGTGGTCAAATGTGGTCTTGTGATATTATTGTATTATTGCCTGAATATTTATGTTTTTATCATCTACACGGGTGGCTTTTAACAGTATGTTTACCAAACACTTCATCTAAAATGTTATCACTAATTGATTACTTTTTATACATTTTATTTCATTATATATCTATATAATGATATACATAATTATGCTGTATTTATACCATGTACTAGTAGATAAATGCAACACACCTTCCCATTCTTGCTGCTGCACTGCACTTACAGTGCATGCTACGCATATTGAATAATTAATTATTTAAATGGGACCTCGGAGTGACTGTATAAAAAGCCCCCCTGTTGGTGTCCTAAACAACGCCTGATGAAGAACTGTATCGTGTGAAACGCGTTGCGGAGTTCACACAGTGCTATTGGTACACAGTCAATTGGTAGAACAAGCTCCAGTACTCCCACAAACAGCTAGAGACTTTTCCTCTGTACCCGAGTGAGATTCATACTGGAGGACCGGCGATCATGGTGGGCTACTAAACACGGGTCCTGCGAGAAGCCGCAACCCGGAAGTGACAACAACGTGGTGCTGAGCCAGCCAGCCCCAGCTTGCGGGACTGATTGAAAGCCTCAGCATCTACCCCCTGCGCCTAGGAATCCATCTGGACTGTTACCCATGCACTGCTCTACTGGACTTATATATCCCTATATGTAAGTTTTTACTTGTTATTTTATTTCATTGTTTTATATAAATCTTGACTGTTGGTGTGCTTTTGTGTTTATTTTCTCATTGACACCATTAGTGTCCTCATGTCTAACAGGATAATGTCCCCAATGTTAGCACAATTATGAATAGATACTCTAAAACCAAGCCTGAACAAAATAGAGTATGGGAGGAATAAGTAAATTAAATAAATCCTCCAAGTGTGCTGCTCATGAATGTGGATAGTTCTGTTCTCCTTGAGGGATGCTGTTAGTTGTTAGCCGCTAAGGTAATGAAGCTGCATTTATTTTTATTGCATAGGATTGAACCCGGGGTTCTCCGGAGTTGATATTAATGTACATCAGCTTCCAGGTATCAATCCGATGCAGGAAAAATGCATTTTTTATAAGTCCTGTTCTCAGATCCCATCCTGCCAACTTTGGGGTGGTGAGATGAGATCGTTGATAAATTCGCTATTCCAGAGCCCCGATGAGATTCTTGAGACTACTAGAATAGCGTGATTTTATCAAAATGGCGCTATTTTGGTTTTTGCCAGCTCACGCTCGGTGAGTTTAGCCAGGAGCAAGAATGCTCGGGAAAATGCAGTCCCCGTACGAGATTTGCAACTCATCAAGGCTTTCTGAATAGCTACCTAAAATTGTGCGAGAACTGCTCAAAAACTTTGTGAGTTGGTTATCAAACCTACTAGAATAGGCCCCATAGTCTTTAAATTAAAAGCTACATCTAACAGAAGTTGATAAATAATTGAGGTTAGACTGTTGTTTAGATACCTTGAGTTATAGAGCATTTCAAAATAGGTTGTAATCGCCGGAGATGTGTTTGTATGCTTTGTCATAATAAAATGTTTTAACTGGAGATATCTAAACACCTCTCCAGGCCGTAGTTCACTCTCTCTTGAAGCTCAGGAAAACCCTTGATCTCTTTATCTGATAGCATATGTCTGATCCGAATTATCGCTCCTCTCTTCCAAGCTTCAAATACACCTTCCTCCATACCTGGGGCAAACTGGGGATTATAGAAAAGAAGGATCATTCTAGAATTTGCATTAGTAAATTTATCCCAAAGTATCAGTGAATGCTTAATCATTGGGTTTGCTATTCCCCCTGGTGGTCTGTTTTGGCTGTCCAGCCATAACAAAGAGTCTAACCTCACCGGGGAGTAGATATGGTTCTCTATATCGACACACACTCTCGTACCAGCTGCTGAGTTCACAGGTTAGCCACAGCCAGACCTTCTAGCTTTGATGGTCTCTGTTGTATTATCGTGGGTTACAACTGACCTTATAGCACTGTACCAGTTCAGGGATGCCTTGTGGAAAAGCTACAAAGTAACTGGCACAACCAAGGATCTCAATCACTACAGATGCCTGTGAAACATGTGCACAAGGGTGCACAAGTCAAACAAGATATGCAAAAGCACAATATTACTCTGACAATCTTCTCAAGAATACATCAAACCCATCTAACTTCTGGAAGGTTATCAACAATATATTCAGCCTTCTAACCATCAACAACCATGTAATATCACTAAGGTGGATATTACTCTGACAAACCCCACTGACATTGCAAATGCATTCAATGATTACTTTGTAGAGGGTGCTACTAATTTATTAGCGAAACGCAACCCAGATAACAAACATGAATCTCATTCTATGAGTACCCCTATAGCCCCACCCTCTCCCAACACTACCCACAATTTTAAATTTGTCCCAGTATCCGAAGAGGTGATTACACAAGCACTCAAATTAAAACTAAGCAGCCAATGTGGACATGACTTACTGCAATCTAAGTTCCTAAGACTTGGTGCCCCAGCCATTGCCAAATCAATTGCTTCCATAGTCAACTCTAATCTGTCTGCAGGCCATATCCCCAAGACCTGGAAAACTGCCAGAGTTGTCCCAATCTTCAAAAGTGGGGACAAAAACACTGTCTGAAACTACAGGCCAATCTCTCTTCTCCCAATACTATCCAAAGTCATGACAAAATGTGTTCACTCCCAATTAAGCGATTACTATACCAAGACAAATTTCCCCAGCCAATTCCAATCTGGCTTTCGCCCCAAACACTCCACCGTAACTACCCTGCTAAAAGTTTGCAATGAAATCCAGTGTGGAATGGAACGGGGACAACTCACTGATGCAATATTCTTAGGTTTTGCAAAGGACTTTGATACTGTTGTTCATGTTATCTTGCTTAACAAACTCCAGTGCTCTGGAATAGGGAAACATGCTTTAAACTGGTTTCATTCCTACCTATCAGGTAGATCCCAACATGTGTCCACCTCAGGCTCTAACTCCAACCCCTTGGATATCACTTGTGGTGTCCCACAAGGCTCTGTTCTGGGGCCCCTACTCTTCTCAGTGTTCATCAATGATCTTCCTACAGCTTGTAAGGGAGCTTCAATACACATGTACAGTATGTAGATGACACAATCTTATATGCAACCAGTCATAGCCTCTCCGACCTTGAACACATACTTCAATCTGACTTTTTGAGACTTGAAAATTGGATTTCCCAAAACAAACTGTTTCTAAACACTGACAAGACTGTAACAATGGTATTTGGGACCAAGGCTACATTTTTAAAGCTTCCAATGACTGAGCTCCAGATCAGAACAAACGCTAACAACACCCTAACTACTGTTACTAGTTTTAAATACTTGGGCATATGGTTTGACTCCCATTTATCATTCAGGATGCACATTGTTACACTGACATGCAAAACCTATGCAAAACTAGGTATATTTTACAGGAACAAATCCTCCCTAAGTCTGCTGGTCAGAAAAGCGTATCGCACAGCAGATGCTAATTATTGACTATGGGGACATAGTATACGGCTCGACACCTTAGCAAACTTGACACCCTCTACAATTCAATATGCCGTTTTGTTCTCCAATGCAACTACAGCACACATCACTGCGAAATGCTTAAATAACTAGATTGGTCATCACTTGAGTATAGGCGCAAAGTTCATCTTTCCTGCCTTGCCTTCAAATACTTCCTGGGAAAGCTACCCATCTATCTGAACATGATTTTCACCCCTACCACATGCAGCACTTATCATCTGAGATCTGAATCCAAAAGACTGTACATGGTCCCATGGTTCAGCAAAGTATCCGGCCGCTCCTTCTTCTCTTACTGTGCACCCCAAAATTGGAACATTCTACCGGAGACTCTCACAGGTACCACCAGTTTAAGTTCTTTCAGAACTAAAGCTGTCTCACATTTTAATCTGGTCTTTAACTGTTACATACGCCTATAATATACATTATCTTTAACTGTGCATGCAATGTCTTGCATACTGTATAATGTATACCCTGCTCATTATGTAACTGTATTTGTAAACATGTAGTATTTGTCTTAACTCTGTGCCCAGGGCATACTTGAAAACGAGAGGTAACTCTCAATGTATTGCTTCCTGGTAAAACAATTTATAAATAAATAAATAAATATTATACTTTTAATTCTGGACCTTCTACCTGACCATATGAACCTAGCAATATTGAGCTGTAGATTGGTCAGCTCCTAATCAGGGACCTGGACTGGGAGAGTCTGGAAAGGTACAGTATCCTGGGAAGGAGAGTCATCTTGACTGCAATAATCCTACCTATCCAGGAGATACAATATCTATCCCATTCTTCTAGATCATTTTTGAACTTTCGAATTTCTTGGGGGTAAATAGATTTATAGATTGACTGTAAAGATTTTGTAAGATTTACGCCCAGGTATGGTACAGTATATAGTTTGTGTGCTATGTAAAAGCGAAGTTAATACTAAGAAGTTTAATCTGATCGTGAGTCAGATTGATACTCAGGCTAGCGATTTTGACTGATTAATTTTGAAGCCTGATATACCGTACTGTACTGCCAAAATGCTCAAGTGCTAGAAAAAGGTTGGGGAGAGTAGTGAGTGGTCTAGTTATTGTCAGTAATATGTCATCAGTAAATAATGCCACCTTGTATTCTGTGTTTCTGACCTGTACCTGACACGTTAGGGTTTAATCTCAAAGCGGCCGCCAAGGGTTCAATAGAGAGTGCAAATAAAAGTGGAGACAGGGGGCAGCCCTGCTGTGTGCCATTTTATATAAATAATGTCTGAGAGGAGCCTTGTGTTTTTAATCTGGGCACATGGGGCTGTGGCTCTGAAGGGGTTAACCAGGCCAATATTAAAGGTCTTATGCCAGGCTGGTTACCCCTAAACCTTGTTGTGGATGAAGGGGTTAATTGTTGGTCACCACAATGCCATGTTTCCCCTATACATCATCAGTAATGTCCCTGTTTTGCAGCTCAGAAACTAGCTGCAGTCCTATGAATGTATGTTGAATGTGCAAACTGTATTCGCAACACAAGGGGGAGCTTCTAGCGTTGTGCAAGAGTTAATTGAATATGTGCATCTGTGGTAAGCGACTCTATTGAAGCTCTGTATCACTTCCTAAACCGCAAAACCCACGGGGAAGTCTTAACCACAAACTCAAGTGGATACTGTAAGTGGTTTGTGGTCTGGTTGAAGTGGCAGAATTCAAAAATGTATCCTGCAGTCTCGTTAACCAATTAAGGTCAAGTGGTGGAGTGCTTCTGCAGTTACCGATTCCGGCAAGCAGTGATACATTGTATGCAATAGCTCAAACCGCAAACCACATCACAGAGCCTATTCAATTAATTAGCTAACTTTTTGTTAGGAAGGAGCTAGAACTCTCATTTTTGGAATACAGATAGCTGAGAATGTAACATTCACATACATGTTGTTTTTATGTCACCCACACATGGAGAGAGTACATATAAAAATAAAATGTGTTTCAGGTATGTTTTAAAATGTGAAGGCAGGAACACTTTCCTGCCAGTCCAGCAATGAATCCATTAGCATGTCAATGTGTTAAGGGTGGATGAGCTGAGGAATTTTTCATCTCCATACTTCAATGGGCACCCTGTTGAGTTGGTGCCCCAGTGTCTAGAGAAGTCTGGAGTTGAAAAGCCTCAGAGACCTTAGGTGTTAGGGCGGCCAGATTATTGCAAAGTACCAGATATCGGTGCGAAGTATGGGCTATCAACATTTGGTAGCCAAACCCCAGACTTACTGTCGCCAGGTAAGGGGTTGGGGCCAGTATGCTAAACAGCTTATGTGTCAAGTTAGCACATGCTCTGAGCAAATCGGGAAGCAACTTCTGCCCTTTTTGTGAGCTACTGGCAAATCTGGGATAGGTGGGAAAAGTTGTTCCCATGGGAGGATTGGCTGGGTATGTTAGAGATAGGACCCTTAACCCTCTAAAAATGCCTGCAGCCCAGTCCTAGTTAGATTCATCTGAGTTCCATCTAAGACTCGTCCAAGTTGCAGCGTCATTGGTTCCGGAGTGTGAGGGGTTAACAACATCGTAACCAAGGATCGTGCCCCTCTTCCAGAATTCGTTTGAGCTAAGGATTCCCGAATGAATCCTGTAAGAACCCAACGAAAAGATTCCTATCGGCAGAGATACAGGGGTGGCAACTTGTGCCCCAAGCCAAGGATTGGCGCACGGCTCAAATCGTGCACCCACTTGCATGCGTGCAGGGGTGCCCAGAGACTTTGTTTTCAAGTCATTCGTTCCGTGGACATTTTATTTCATTTCCCCATCCCAGTAAGTGTTTATTAAGTGTAATTGTGAAGAATTGTGTGTTTGTCTGAAAAGGAAATAAATTACAATTTATTTTGCCCTCCTTGTTGTGCTCAATCCAGAATCCCAGTATTAATGTGATGATAAGACTTGGGGGGTCATGCAGTTAGCGGCATAAAGGCACTTCTTGCCCGTTTCACGCCAAAAATGCATACCCCTATTCAGTAAGGGGCGAAAACTTGGCGAAAAGCAAAAAAAACGCCAAGGTGTTTGGCGTTTTTTTCCCGCCATAGGCGCAGCGAAAATGCACTTTGCGCCGCAACTAGCCATTTTTTTAACTACGCTCAATTCTAGTAGTGGCGAGTAGCTTAGCGCCACTCTAGAATGGCGTTTTTCACGGCAATCCGGCACGCCACAAAAAGTAGGCAAGTTGCTGGTGAGATTTGTTGGGGAATACCACAAGAAAAACCAGAAGTGTAAAGAAACCACTACCAGTGTGCACTCACACTGGCCCGTGTGAGTATTTTGTAATATCGCATTTTATTCCCTTTCACCGGACACACAAGGTGACTCCAAAGACATACACACATCACTATCTGTAACCATTTGAAAGACATCTACAGACATCCACATCTGAAACCCTGTAGTAACAGGCAACAAAAAGATACTGAGATAGGAGAACACTCACATTGGCCCGTGTGAGTGCTTGATTATACCATTGCACTTGCAATGGTTTATTGCTTTATTACCCTTCCATATATCGCAGCTGTTATAAATATGTACTGATCTAACCTCCTTTTTATTTTACACGAGGGAAAAACCTCCTGGAGGGAGAAATCCACCAAACGAAGAAAGCACAAAATATACCGAGGAGAGAAGTCTCGACCGCAGAAGAACACATCCTCCAAAGAAACCTTGATGTGATAGAACTTACACAAGGTCGTGTAAGTTATTTATTCTTTTTTTTCCACCTACATACACACATCAATGTATGTATGCCCCCTGCAGATGGAGTCTGCTCCATAGACTGTCACCTCAGTAGAGGTGTCACTCACTACATCGATCACCAGCCTAATAAGACATATTATTAACAGCCCGTTTCCTATAATTGTGCTCCAACATCTTTTCTTGTATTAAGTTGCTGGTGAGAGGCTGCGGATGAGCGGCGGAACGGCACTTAGAAAAAATCAGGCCTTTTTCATGCCTGGGATTAATGCTGGGGGTCTCCGGGGCTGATACCATTAATACAGAGGCAGGAAAAATGCATTTAAAGGCTACTTCATTAACTTAGCGGCTAACCGTTAAGGCAATGAAGGTGTTAACCAGCCATGCCAGGTTTATTGTGGGTAGCAGGGGTGGGTGAAGGGGGTATTTGGCCCTTGGTAGTTGTTTAGGGCTTGAAGGGGGGGTTGCGGGTGCACTTAACCCCTTCATGACCTTAGCGGTTAATACCGCTACGGTCATGAAGGGGTTAAGCCCTCCCGCTACGCACCCGCTAGATCTAAACAACCACCGTTGGGGCTAATAACCCCTTCACCCACCCCCGCTACCCACAATAAAAAAAATACACACACAACAGCCCCACACTAAATAAATAAATAAATATATAACTAAATAAATATATATATATATATATATTACAGCAACAACCCCTATACCCCCCTAACATACACATATATGCACATCATTGATACTAGAGGCTGGCGGGGGCCCTCGGGTGTTACCCGCAGGCCTGCAGTACCAATTATGTACACCCCAAAAAATTACAACACATAAATACACGACCCTTAACACATACAGTATAGTAATGTGCAAAATTACTATTAACCACATATGGATAATAGTGAATTTGCCCATTTAAAATACATAAAGAACAATAAATACAATAAATACATATAGTACTCACCCACATATAGTACTCACCCATGTCCGGCTGAACACGATGAAGGCCATCCTCATCTTCATCACCATCTATGCCCCCTCCGATGCTGCAAAACATGACCAAGAATAAAAACAGCCAAAATAATGTCCCCTAACCCCTTAATCATCATAGCTGTTATTAACTGCTACAGGCATTAAGGGGTTAACCCACCCTCACCGACCACTCGGGAGGCCTACATACCCTCCCTCACTAACCCCCCACCCCGTGAGTCCTAACCACCCTCTCTCACCAAATACCCAGCCAGGAGGCCTACCCACATACCCTTGGGCGGCCAATACCCCCTCCCCCCACCCCCAGTACCCACAATAAAAACAATACACAGCCCCACAATAAACATCATTATATTTATTAAATACATAACCCACCCCCTGTGCCCCCCCATAAATACATGATTTATTATTTAACATACAGGGTTAATACCCCAGGCCCACGGGAGTCCCCGGTGTGCCTGACGGGTCACCTCACAGACCTACAGTAGTCCAGCATCATGTTTCACACAGGGTCTGGAGGCCTGTTGGTGGTTCCCGACAGGCACCATGGTCCACCAGGTGGTCTCCTCGGGTCACCAATGGGGCCGGCGGATGTCTGGGGGGCCCCGGATCAGACCCACATGTGTCTGAGAGGCCTCAGGTGGTTCCCACGGGGGCCACCGGTTCTTCCCCGCAGCCTGGTACCCGTGAGAAGCCCGAGGATACCGCAGGTGGTCTGCAGAGGTCTCCCGCAAACCAAAAGGAAACAACCCTGTATGTTAAAAAAATAAACATGTCATATACATTAAATACATCAATCCAGCCCCCCCCCCCCCAATACATACAGTACAATAATGTGCAAAATAACTGTTATCCAGATAGGGATAATAGATTATCTGGCCATTATTAAACACATTAACTAGCATAGTAAAATAAATAAAGTTCTACTGACCTCATCAATAAGAAGCCCCCTCACCAGCAAAATCCGTGTCCACCGTTGCCAACAAAATACATAGCCAATACATTGCAATTACATTCTGAGATCAATTAACCCCTTAATCACCTTATCGGATAATAACCGCAAATGTAATTAAGGGGTTAAGCCACCTTGGCCCGATACCCACCCTTCACCCATTCATTTGTACAGTGGCTTCATTATGCAAAAAAAAAAAATATATATATATATATATATATATAATCAAAAAATAAATAGATGATACCGTTCTGTGGCTAACGAAATGCTTTTATTTGTGCGAGCTTTCGAGATACACTGATCTCTTCTTCCGGCGATGTTACAAAGAATGAAGCAAGCAAAAGGTATACTTAAAACAGTGTCTCTTGGAATGTTATCTGTGCTGGTCCTACCCCCGCTGTGGATGAGATTTATGGCTAAAGGTGTTAAATGGTTCCTGAAAGTAAGTGATGTAAGAGTGTGTGTGTGTGTATCTGTGTGAATATAAATGAATCGAGAGCCCATAGTGTATACAGTGCTTTACAAAAGGGGTGTGTGGAGTGGGAGTAAAATAAATGGTGTGGGTAGGTGTGGAAATGTGAGAGATAGTAGCATAACTAAAAGTGTGTGTGGATACTATGTGGTCCTGTAAGGTCTCTGCCCGCTGCGGTTCCTACCTCGGCTGCCGGGGCGCGCGGCACCCGGTCACGTGGGCCTCCTCTTCCTCCTGAACTTCCGGCAGCCCCTGCTGCCCATGCGCGCCGCCGTGGAAAGGCCGCGCGCGCGCCTACGGCTCCTGTCTTTTAGTCCGGCGAACTCAACCCGCCCCTTCCGTCGCGCGCGTCGCGCGCGCACGCTACTATGTCCATCTCTACTGCCGCCAATGTTATTGTTCCGTTCCCACCGGTTCTGCATCCTGCCTCAGCCTATCAGCGCTCTACCTACGTCTGACATCACCGCTGGAGGTTCTCATTGGTTCCTGTCAGTATTTAGTGCCTCCAGCCCTGAGCTGATTGCTGAGCATATTCAGTCTCTAGTTGTGCTTGCTACAAGCTTCTTCGCAGTCTGCCTTTGTCTTCCGTCATAGACCCTGAACCTGTACCTGGACTCCCGATCTCTGGCACCCTCGAACCCCGGCTCGCTCAACGGACTTCTACCTTCTCCTCTCCTCGACCCTGGCTTTGGACACCGACTACTCCTGACCTCTCCTACCCCGGATCTGGCAAGTACCTCTACCACTCTACTCTCTCCTCTCCCGAACAAGGCTATCTACACGACTCTGCTTTCCGGACCTGCTCACGCGGCTGTAGGGCGGCGGTTTTCCTGTATCCCCACCTCGGCCTCGCGGTCCAGTCCGGTTTGTGGTGAGCACTCCTATATTCCCGTGACATTATGCTCAGCCCTACAGACCTGGACTCCGCCGAGGTGGATCGATGCCTGAGCAAACACGATGGCCTGTTCAAGGAAGTAGAGAACTTTCTCTCCCAAAATAACCAGCGTATGGAGATGCTCCAAAATTCCCTGGGTACCATTTCGGAGCAACTCAAATCCCTTCTGTCCTCTCCCGAGGCTGCTGCCGCTCCTCCTGCTCCTATTTTTTCTCCGCCGGTACCTTTGACTCAGTCTCCGGAACCTCGTCTACCTTCCCCCAATCGCTATTCGGGAGAGCCTTCAGCATGCCGTGGCTTTCTGGCGCAGTGTTCCGTCCAATTTGAACTGTTACCCTCTCACTTTCCGACTCCTCGTTCCAAGGTTGCGTACATCTACTCTCTGCTGACCGATGACGCCCTGGCCTGGGCTACACCCATATGGGAGCATCGCCCGGAGCTGACCTCAAGCCTGGACCGGTTTTGTACTGAATTCCGGAAGGTGTTCGATACACCAGGAAGGAGGGTAACGGCCGCTTCTTCTCTCCTCAATGTTTTACAGGGTAATCGCTCGGTGGCACGCTACGCACTGGAGTTTCGCACCATTTTCGCTGAAACTAAGTGGAATGATGAAGCACTCGCCGCAGTGTTTTGGCAGGGTTTGAATGACACCCTCAAAGACGAGCTGGCCGCACTAGAGCGCCCTACATCATTGGATGCTCTCATCGCACTCTGTATCCGTATGGACCAGCGGCTTCAGGAGCGAAGAGTAGAGAAAGGAAAACGTCTAAAAGGTACCCAACCCACTTTTTCTTCACACACAGCTCCAGGGGAGTCCGTCGCCGTATCTTCCAAAGAACCCATGCAGTTGGGTGGAGCTCGCCTTTCGTTAACGGAAAGACTACGTCGCCGTCGGGCGGGTCTCTGCCTCTACTGCGATAATGGTGGACACCTGGTGAGTACCTGTCCTTCCAAGTCGGGAAACGCCAGCCCCCAGTGAGTACTGGGAGAACTACACTGGGCATGGTAACCTCTCCTTTCTCTCCCAAACTACCATCTAAGATACTTCTTCCTATAACTCTATCAGGGGACTTTGGAGACATCTCTACGAGGGCCTTCCTAGACTCCGGTTCTGGTGGGAATTTCATTGATCAATCATTTGCGGAGAGACACCAGATCCCTCTGGTAGCCAAGGATTGGCCCGTAGGCCTTGAAGCCATTGACGGTAGGCCTTTGCAACCCGCATTTATATCTCATCAGACCATTCCCCTCCGTCTTAAGATGTCAGGACACCATTCCGAACAAATTCAGTTGGATGCCATCCACACGCCGGCAGTAGACGTGATATTGGGTCTTCCATGGCTCCAGCACCATAATCCCCAGATCGACTGGCTTCAGTCACAACCCCTCACCTGGAGAGATCGGTGTCAAGACACTTGTCTGGTTTCATCTAATGCCCTAGTAGCTGCCACACATCCGGAACCCAAGAATTCCCTTCTTCCGGACGCCTACTGGGAGTTCAGAGATGTCTTCGACAAGATTCAGGCGGAGGAATTACCACCCCATCGCGCCTACGATTGCCCGATCGAACTTCTTCCTGGCGCGATTCCCCCCAGAGGTTGTACCTATCCACTTTCCCTCCCCGAGACCAAGGCGATGAAACTTTATATACAGGAGAACCTCCAGAGAGGCTTCATACGTAAGTCCTCTTCTCCAGCAGGAACAGGTTTCTTTTTTGTAAAGAAAAAGGACGGCACACTTCGTCCTTGCATCGATTACCGTGGTCTCAACAAGGTGACTGTCAAGAATCGGTATCCCCTTCCTTTGATTGCCGAACTTTTCGACAGGTTACAAGGCGCCACTATCTTTTCCAAACTTGATCTCCGTGGAGCCTACAATCTGGTCCGGATTCGTAAGGGAGATGAGTGGAAGACGGCCTTCAACACGCGCGATGGGCACTATGAGTACCTCGTGATGCCCTTTGGTCTCTGTAATGCGCCAGCTGTCTTCCAGGATTTTGTTAATGACGTCTTCAGAGATCTGCTGGATCAACACGTGGTGGTCTACCTAGATGACATCCTGATATTCTCGCAGAATCCCCTGGAACATACTCGGCATGTCAAACAAGTACTTCAGAGGTTACGGGAGAATCGACTGTTCGCTAAGCTGGAAAAATGCCAGTTCCATCAGTCATCGACGTCATTTTTGGGGTACATAATCTCCGACACAGGACTCGCGATGGATCCTACCAAGGTGGAAGCCGTCTTGAACTGGCCTCGCCCCCTCTCTTTGAAAGCGGTACAGAGGTTTTTAGGTTTTGCCAACTATTACCGCAGGTTCATAAAAATTTTTTCCTCGCTGGTCGCACCCATCACGGCCCTCATTCAGAAGAACGCCAATCCCGCACTATGGTCCCCCGATGCCATCATGGCTTTTCAGGTTCTCAAGGAAGCCTTTGTCACAGCACCTATCTTGGTGCATCCTGATCCAGCACAGCCCTTTACTCTCGAGGTGGATGCGTCGGACATAGGGGCTGGGGCGATCTTATCTCAAAGGAAGAACCCACAGGCCAGACTTCATCCCTGCGCATTCTTTTCTAAAAAAAATTCTGCAGCCGAACGGAACTATGATGTGGGTAACCGTGAGCTCCTCGCGATCAAGATGGCTTTGGAAGAGTGGCGACATCTATTGGAAGGCACTGAATACCCCGTCACCATCCTTACGGACCATAAGCACCTCTTATATATTGAGACTGCCCGTCGTCTGAGCGCTCGGCAGGCACGTTGGTCCCTTTTCTTCACCCGGTTCAACTTCCTGATTTCATATCTCCCGGGTTCCAAAAACACTAAAGCCGATGCACTGTCTCGTCAATTCTCGGTAGAGGACAAAACCGAAGATCCCCAAGAGACTATTCTTCCTCCGAAATGTGTCCTGTCTGCCAGTACCTTTGACGCACTATCAGAGATCACCAAGGTTCAAGATCAAATCCCGCAGGGTCTCAGGGTGCCAGTTGGACGACTTTTCACACCCCCGACCTTCCGTCTGAAGGTAATGCAATGGGGGCACACTGCTAAAACGGCAGGTCATCCAGGGATTAAAAGGACTATTGACCTCCTGCAACGAACATTTTGGTGGCCTAGCATGCGTAAGGACATTCAACATTTCGTCTCAGCATGTTCCACCTGCGCACAGAACAAGACTCCACGGAATAAACCTCCAGGACTCCTGCAAACCCTCCCTATTCCCGATCGTCCTTGGGAACATCTCTCGATGGACTTTATTGTCGACCTACCCAAATCCAAGGGTATGGACACGATATTAGTAGTGGTCGATCGCTTTTCTAAACAAGCGCACTTTATCCCACTTAAAGGTCTACCCAGTGCCCCCAAACTTGCCGAAGTATTTGTCAAAGAGGTCTTCAGGCTCCATGGGTCACCTCAGACCATAGTTTCTGATCGGGGGTCGCAATTTGTTTCTAAATTCTGGAGGGCCTTCTGTAAAAAACTTAATGTGGCACTTCACTTCTCCTCGGGATACCACCCACAGACCAATGGTCAAACTGAACGAACCAATCAGTCACTGGAGCAGTTCCTCCGTTGTTTCATATCGGACTCTCAGGACAATTGGCTCGACCTACTTCCTTGGGCGGAATTCGCTCACAATAATCTCAGGAATGAGTCCACATTACAGTCTCCATTCTTCTCTAATTTTGGCTTTCATCCTTCTACCCTTCCTCAGTCTGGGCCGAGTACAGGAGTTCCAGCCGCAGAAGAGAGGATTCGGGATCTTCAAGCTTCCTGGTCCAGGATTCGGGATAATCTCAAGCGGGCCACAGCCATGCAGAAAAGGCAGGCGGATCGGCATCGTCAGAGACCACCCGATTTCGTTCCTGGTCAGAAAGTATGGCTATCTACTAAAAACATACGCTTGAAGGTCACATCCCCAAAGCTGGCACCCCGATTTATCGGTCCATTCCCTATATTGAAGAGGATCAATCCGGTTACCTACCGACTCAAACTACCTGCTACCATGAAGATTCCCTCCGCCTTTCATTGTTCTCTACTCAAACCGTTTGTACCCAATCCTCTGATCCAACACATCACACCTTCCCCCAGACTTGTCAATGGACAAGAAGAGTTTGAGGTACAATCCATTATAGATTCTCGCATTTCTAGAGGAGGCCTCAAGTATTTGGTGCATTGGAGGGGTTTTGGACCCGAAGAAAGGGCATGGATTCCTCAAATCCAGGTACACGCCCCCAGGCTGGTACGGGCATTTCATTCTAAATTTCCGCTTAAACCTGGTAAGGATCGTCCGGAGTTCGACCCTGAAGGGGGGGGTACTGTAAGGTCTCTGCCCGCTGCGGTTCCTACCTCGGCTGCCGGGGCGCGCGGCACCCGGTCACGTGGGCCTCCTCTTCCTCCTGAACTTCCGGCAGCCCCTGCTGCCCATGCGCACCGCCGTGGAAAGGCCGCGCGCGCGCCTACGGCTCCTGTCTTTTAGTCCGGCGAACTCAACCCGCCCCTTCCGTCGCGCGCGTCGCACGCGCGCGCTACTATGTCCATCTCTACTGCCGCCAATGTTATTGTTCCGTTCCCACCGGTTCTGCATCCTGCCTCAGCCTATCAGCGCACTACCCACGTCTGACATCACCGCTGGAGGTTCTCATTGGTTCCTGTCAGTATTTAGTGCCTCCAGCCCTGAGCTGATTGCTGAGCATATTCAGTCTCTAGTTGTGCTTGCTACAAGCTTCTTCGCAGTCTGCCTTTGTCTTCCGTCATAGACCCTGAACCTGTACCTGGACTCCCGATCTCTGGCACCCTCGAACCCCGGCTCGCTCAACGGACTTCTACCTTCTCCTCTCCTCGACCCTGGCTTTGGACACCGACTACTCCTGACCTCTCCTACCCCGGATCTGGCAAGTACCTCTACCACTCTACTCTCTTCTCTCCCGAACAAGGCTATCTACACGACTCTGCTTTCCGGACCTGCTCACGCGGCTGTAGGGCGGCGGTTTTCCTGTATCCCCACCTTGGCCTCGCGGTCCAGTCCGGTTTGTGGTGAGCACTCCTATATTCCCGTGACAGGTCCCTATTGGTGTATAGGGATGGAAAAACATGTAGTATTGGTATGTGTAAAAGACAGCTGTGTGTGCATACATATAGCACAGTATGTACAGACATGGTCTTTAGCGCTCATGGGAAGAGAGTTCACTTGTGTCAGTAATGACTCATAAAATTTCGATCTCTGTTTAGGCCACCGTTAAGTGTCCTGAACAGTTGCATAAATTTGTATTCATGCAACCGTCTCTCTTTCGGTGTTTTAAGATTACCTTTGAGTATGGCAACCCTCAGGTCGTTCATCTTATGGCCAGAGTCAGAGAAATGTTCGCCGACAGGACTGTCTCTTGTTCCACGTGTGATGCTGTGGCGATGCAGGTTCATTCTCTTGTTTAGCCCTTGCCCCGTCTCACCTATGTAGTAGCAGCCTCCTGGGCATTTCATGCACATGATGAGGTACACGACATTGCTGGAGGAACAGGTGAACCTTCCTCTTCCTCGCCACAGAACGGTATCATCTATTTTTTTTTTTATTATTGAAGCTCGGCTAACACGGTTCTGATACCTCTACATGTATATATATATATATATATATATATATATATATATATATATATATATATATATATATATATATATATATAAAAAAACAAGAAAAAACAATTTGAAGTAGCGCCACTAAATATCCCAGTTAATGATATAAATAATAATGAGAGAGGCAGTAGCTATAATTGGATGTGCTTAGAGGGGCAGCTAGAGTAAGACTAGTACACTATGATAAAACTTTAAAAAATACAATATCAATGCAATCTCCTGACAATTAACCCTAAAGAGTAAAAATAAAAATCTAAAAAATATATTTATTAAGTAAAAAATAGAAAAAATTGCCAAAAAATAAAAAGATGTAATAAAAAACCTTCAATACATAAAGTCCTGTTCCAGTGGTAATGTCTTTGGTTTCTTGCAGCCCGTTTCAAAGGGATCACCAGTCCCTAATGATATCTAGAAAAAAGGAAAGAGAAAGAAACGGGCGCACACCTAGTGCATTACCACAATAAAAATGTATTGAATGAACATAAAATCTTACAAATGCCCACTCACAAAAGTACAGCAAATATAGGCGTGTATGAGATAGGCTCTCATGTGCCAAGCAGCTTGATCACCAGCGTCCGTCCGCAATCAATGGCGTCGTCATGTGAGTCACCTCCGTGGAACCGGAACCGGAAGAGGGGTCCTTCGCCTTCGGTGTTCAATAGGACAGGTCCCTCCAGGAAACAAACACCTCCAATGTAACTGATGTAATAGGTTGTTAGCCGGGAGAGCAGCACACGGGAGCCAACATTCTACAATCAACCTGCAGCAGTGTTCGTGGGCAAATGGCGGCCAGAGTCTAGCCACGCCCTATAGAAACACAGAAAAAACAGGCGCACTCATAGCGTAAAAAGGTATAACAATATTTATGGAGTAAAGGATTTAAAATGCACACTCACAAACATAGCTTAATAAAAAAGCAATTTTGAGTATAACTCAGCCCGCCCGACACAGGAACCCGGTACCAGATGACTTCAGTGTCCGGTGTAGATTCACTGCAGCAGCCTCTATGGACGCCTCCGCAGCCCGGAAAACACGAGGGACGCCACCTTCCTCTCAATCCGGTATCACACAGTGAGTTCTCAGCTCCAGGTATCGCGAGAACTCAGTGACGTCAGTGGATATAGCCGGAACAAGTTCACATACGTGTATCCAGTGGACGGCTGAGATAAATGTTTCCAAAGAAACAACAAATGCTATAGCTGGCTTGTGAGTGAATGATTATTAAAAAAGGGAACACTACACCTCCACCAAACACTCTCTACGTGTTTCGTCTCAAAAGAGACTTCATCAGGAGAAAACAGTACAGCTGAGGAACATAGTATTTATAGTTAGATGAACCAATCAGGACATAGAAGACTACTAATATCTAATCAGATACACATGGTCAATACCATGATCAAATTAACCCCCATATGTTACAAAACCCATACGGGCCAGATGGACCAATAGTACTAGAGAAAGTGACCAAATAGGCAGATACAAATAATAACATATAATTTAACAAATAGATTAAAATGCATATAAGTACTTAAGAAAGATCTAACATAGCATAATAATATATTATCGCATCATTGGCTTAGTATTGTACTAATGTAGTAAACAGATGTTAGTAGAGAAATATCAAAACTCCACATAATTGGGGTCGCTCCCTCCGTGGTGGCACGTGCATTACCGCACTGTTTCAGATGTTGTGTTTGATTGTCCCTTTATGACAGTGGTTTAGATATGCAACTAATAACAAAACAAACAAAGTTTATATATGACTGTACCAGCTTTGCTTGCGTGACCACCATTGATCAAAAATCCTTCTCCATGCTATTGTTCCAATTTTTGGTTTCATTCTATTTTATTTTATTATCTAATTCCAAAAAACATTGGTCTCACGTGACAGGGGCATAATATAAGGTCCGTATACCTTTTAGAAAGTCTCCAGCGAATCCCATTTTTGTCAGTACTTCAAACAGATATCGCCAATCAAGCCTGTCAAAAGCTTTCTCATCATCTATCGAGAGTAGCATACAGGGTTTTTTATTTTCAACCTCAGCCTTGTGTCATGTCTTGATGGGATTAACCATACTTGGTCATGGTGGACCAGATAGTTCATATAGTGCTTTAAACGATTTGCCAAAATGTTGGCATATAGCTTGACATCAGTATTTAAAAGTGAAATTGGGCTGTCACAGTTCGCAGGATCTTTATCTTTTATTTTTAGTATTAGTATGATGTTAGTTGTAGACATTGACTGTGGGACTGGCACACCTATTAGAAATTTGTTAAACATAGTTACTAGATACGGGGTAAGAATATGTCAAAATGTCTTATATTAGGCTCCGGAAAAGCCATGTTGTGATGATAGTCTTGCATCGGCTAGAAACAAGTCTATACGCGAGTATGTGTTGTGAGGGGCTGAATAGAACTTGAAATCTTTTTATGGGGGTTAAGTGTCCTCCAGACATCAACCAGTTTGAGTTCTTTCATAAATTCTATAATGATTTTGACTTCTGGGGGATTACACAAACTACTGTGCATAGCTGAATTGAAGTCCCCGCCTAGACCCTTTGCCACCTTTTCTTATTGTATCAAATATATTTTCATAGATGGAAGACCCTAACATATTTGGGGCGTAAATAATAATTAATGAAATTAGTACCCCCGCTACCATACCTGCCAGATGGAGAAATCTGTCCTCACTATCTTAAGTGTCTCAAGCTAGAAGGGCCCATTTGGGCTCAACATAATTTCTACTTCCCCTTTTTTGGTTGATGCAGAATATATGTATAGCTGTGTGGTGTTAGTGGAAGAACTTCGGACATGAGGTTTTGCTGAAATGCATCTCTTGAAGAAATAAGTCAGCAGCCTCTTTTTTTATAGTTAGTGAAGGCAAGTTTACGGTTGTGTGGGCTATTGAAGCCTTTCACATTGTGGGAGATCATTTTAGCGCTGCCATAAGGGGTGTTTTAGAGGTATATATTTATTTCTATATGAAAGTGATATTGACTCTTTATATAATAGGATAGTTATATTTTGCCCTAGAGCTAGTGCGGAGAGGGACCTTGGAGCATGGCTAAACCGTAGAACAGGTGTCAAGATTATTTCTCATATGGGGCAAGGGAACATTTGGGGGAAATAACGAACATTTAACAGAAAATATAATACATGGTAAATACCCAAGGGGAACCAGGGGGGATTGAGTCCGTTGGTACCATATCTGTGGTCCAACAACAATAACACATATTTATATACAGTAGCAAAGAAACAAGTAAAGAAAAACAAAGGGGCGAAACACGGCAACGCAATACTCGCGCTTTCCAGGAGGCCCACAATTTACAATATTCCTTTTATGTTCTATATCTAGGGTGCAGATCTATAGAGTCTGATTCCATTCGCAATGTCTCCGGCCAAGGGGAAGGGGGAAGCTACCCACCATCCATCTTGCCTCTACTTCACGTGTGGGTGAGGCCAGTACCGCGGGGCCATATCATCACTTCCAATAACTCTGAGCATCTTCCCTACCCATGTCGGACCACATCCCACCCTGTCCATATAATCTTGCTGTACTGTTTCTACATTCATCGGCACCTCTTAGTTGTATAATTACACAAAACATCAATCATCTATCTTACTAGTCTATTAAGTAAATCAACTGAAAACCTGTGTAACCTATAGCAGTCCATTCTCTTTATTCTGTCTCTAGTTAGCAGCTGGACAGCGTCTTGGACAGTTCAATTGCTGATAGCTGTTTCTTCAGCTGGCGGAGTGGTCACGATCACCACAGCATCTTCAAGACTTTCCAGTCACTTGCCTCCAGTGCTGGTATCTGATCATTGGAATTATGATTTGATCAACTCTTAGTCCACCGCTATATGGTGCAAATCTCAATGGCATGTTCACTTTGAACGCGCCTCTGGCCCCGGCGTTTTGCTTTTTAGGCCTACTTTTGTCCAAGGAGTTTGCTTTATTCTCTCCGTAGAGTCATCAGAGGGTTACCGAAACGTAGTTGTCTGGATACCTAACTTCTCATTAGTCTGTACACCTCCGCCATTTTCTTTATGGCATACTGCTGTCCATTTTTAAGCACAATCAGAAATAAAGGAAAAGCTCCTTTATATTTCACCTTGTGTTCACGCAAGGTTTCCGTAACTGCTTTGAGGTTTCTACATCTCTGTAGCGTTGCTGGGGATAGATCCGCAATGACATGAATCCTGCTCCATCTCTTTTGCTTCTTGGTTTCTAGCTGCGGTCATCAAAATAGTTTAGTCCGAGGATAACGTCTCGTGGGACATCAGGATTAAGCAGTCTTGGGCGTATGGCTCTGTGTGCCTGGTTGATAAGCAGTCGCATTTCAGGGGGTATCAGGGCACAGAATGAGGAAGAGTCGGGTCACATATTCCGTGAGATCTGTTATTGACTTTGATATTCCTCGCAGACACAGGTTGTTTCTACGTGATCTATTATCTTGATCCTCTTGATAGATATTCTAATTCTTCGACCTACTCCTTAACTTGGATCAGTTGCTGGGTAAGATCCTCCTGCACAGCTGCAGCCTCCATCATGTGCGTCTCCATATCATTTATACGCTCCTCTAGCTGTTCAATATCAATATGGAGGCATGATTATGGGCACTGGATATTTTGCTAATGAAGCTTTGTATTTTGGGTTTGATTAAAGCGCTTCTCATTTAGCCACTCATGTGGGTCCCCTGGGAGTGAAGCAGTCCTAAGCTATGGCTGAACGGCCACGCATCACCCACGTGACCCCCTTCCATATGCTCTCAATAGATGGACGGATACTTGATTTTCTTAGATCATAATCTATAGTTTGTATTCTGTAGATTGTTATAGTAGCCACTGCATTTGTGTGCCTGGTTGCCAGGCACCCATGGTATCAGCACAGCACCCAAGGCCCAATGAGTCCTGTCAGTCCTAGTTGCCCTAGCTCTTAATTGTCTCTTAGTCCTGAGTGTTTAATTAGTTGGGCAGTTTTCACAGTTGATCTCATGTTGGGTGTCCCTCAGCTACTCAGGGCCATCCCACAGACTGCGCTCCGTGCACTCTCTCCCCCAGCCTGTCGGTCTAAGCTCCGAGGGAGGAGCAGGCCCGTCTGCTTCAGAGGCAGGTCTGTAGGTGGTCTCGGGGAATCAAGGCCCACCTCTGACTCTCATTCAGCCACTATGCCCCCACTGCCTTAGAGGCGGCCATCTTATCGCAGCGCCGACATGTGATGGGGCCTCATTGTAGCCGCCTTCCCCTGCTCTCCCTGTCGCCAGACCTGGCTGCCCAAGGATGGTCTTGATGCATCCTGTTAACCTCCAGTGGAGCCGATCCCTCAGCTCCAGCGACTCCACAGCCGTAGCTCTAGGTATGACAGATGGCTGCCCGATTATTTTATGTGAGGTACGTGGGCCCAGTGACCATTTTGGTGTACTCGTGTAGCCGTCGGGAAAGGAGCCTTAAGCTCCAGCTCCTTCCTCACCAGTCGGCTCCCGCCGGGTCAGTGGATGTTCACCAGAGCCCGTGCTGCTCCCTCCGTATCTTTACTTGTTTTTAATTACTGATTTGTCCCTGTTTTTGCCGTATTGTACAAAAGTGTAAGTGGAGCGGAGGTGATGTGCGACTGCACTGCTCAGCTTCCTCGCCATGCCCCCTGTTTTTTTTAATTGTTGTTTCTTTTGGTGGTTGGTTTATTTAATTGTTCAGTTTTGCTGCTTGGTTTATTTAATTGTTATGTCTTTTTGGTGCTTGGTTTGATTTAATTTTGTATTTTTGGTGGTTGTTTTTTTTTTAGGTTGCCCATTGACTGCCATAGTGGAAAAACATGACCATATTATATGGGCAGGGGGTACCACTTTGCCAATCAATGGGTAGAGGGTGGGTGTAATTTTGCCGTAGAGGGTGGTTAGACCCCGGTGGGAAGCGGGGGAGGGGTTAACCCCACAATTACTATAGCGGTTACTAACCTCTAAGGTGATTAAGGGGTTAGTGGCCATTATTTTTTTATTTTTATTGTAATGTTCCTGCCAATGGAGGACAAGGATGGGGAGGAAGACGAGGACGACCTTAATCCTAGCAGGGGTAAGTGCAAATTTATTTACTTTGTGCTGGCTGGGAAATATTTTATTTTTAATGGGCAAATGCACTATTATCCATATCTGGATAATAGTAATTTTGCCCATTACAGTACTGTATGTGGTGGGGTTGGGGGGAAGGAGGGGTTGTAAGTATTGCACTGTAATGTTATTTTTGTACCGGGAAAAGTGCTATTAGCCATCTTTGGTTAGTAGCACTTTCACCCATTCTTGTTGTTGGTACAGGGGGTGGGGGAAGGTAATAGTTACCCCAGGGTGATGTTTAGGCCTTGTGGGAGTGTAGTGTGAGGGTTAACCTCTTCATTACCTTAGTGGTTGTAACAGCTAAGATAATGAAGGGGATAACTTCTATTTCCAACCTCCCGCATGGCCAAAACACCCACGCTGGGGCAACTACAAGCTTCACCCACCCCCTGTACCAACTATGCAGTGCCTGCTATTTAACCCTTTAATTACCTTATTGGTTAGCCACTAAGGTAATGAAACTGGCTGCAATTTTATTTTTATTGTACAGATTGATACCGGAGGCCGGCCGGGACTTTCTGGGTCTTTGGGGGTCATGGGGGTGGGGGGTCATCACCGGCCTCCGGTATCAATCCTGTGCAGTAAAAATAAAATGCTTTTATGCCTTTAGCTGGTGCCAAAATATTGCAAGATTTTAAAGTTCGAGAATAGCCGTTACTGGCAAAAAAAAAGAAGAAGCCAGTTTCGGCTTCTCGTACGACTTTTTTTGGTAAGAGTGTTAAAGCTTGTTAAAAAGCCATTATAGCGCGATACTGCACTGTTATCACTACTTACTGAATAGCAAAGCAGGCAATATCCAGCTATAGGGGCTTTTAACGTGCATTAAACAACTTATTGTTTAATGCACGTTAAATGTCACTCATTTAGTGAATGAGCCCCATAGGGTCATGTAGATGTAACGTTAACCTCTTTTCATGTTCTGCCATTTTGTTTGAAACTGTTAGCATTTTGACTACCATAATAGTTTACTGATACAGGATAACACATTCTCTCAGTGACCTTATCAGTGCTCTTTAGTTTTGTACTTTGGAACTTTAAAACATAGCATGTCTTCCTTTATGCTGCATGTCATGTAAGCTACATGCGCAGTGAAGCTCTATAGAAACACATAAAAGGCCCCTGCTGGCAGTGCCTAATTGCTCTCAGCGGGTGAGAAATGCTGCAACTCTGAGATGGAATTATCACCTTAAAAATATATGTTAATGCATTGTGTCTAAACTAGAGTGCAGCAAATTAAAATCACAAATGAAACCCCTAATGTGATTACATGTTGTTTTTGCTGTACTTGACTTACTCTCTCTCTCTCTAGGTCATAATCAGTGAAGTGCAAAGGTACTATTTTTCACAATTTTTTGGTGATACAGATGTAGTCAGACATAGGGGGCTATGCACTAAGCTCAATGGCTTTGGGTTCTGATGTTCCAAAAAAGCAGGTTCGTTAAAAAGTGAGGCCGGGGACACGATTCACTAAGGCCTGGAGCCCATTTTTTAACGTACCTGCTCAAAATAGCTCAAAACACCCACAGTGTACATGTTGCTTTTTTCCCCCCCTGCTGGCGTTCTTAACCTTTACGTACGCTAGCTGATAGAAAAAAAAGCTGCATGTAACATTTGCATGGAGATTCTGTATCTCCATGCAAGACTGTTACAGGCGATCGTACACTAAATAAATACATTTTAATAATAGTGTACATGAGCAGGGGGTCTCAGGACTTGAACCGCATTGATTTCAGGTCCGAGGACCCCCTACTTCAGGAGATACAGGCCCCGTTATGGAGTGCCGGTATCCCCTGCACTTTAAAGCTCCCGCATCACGTCACGTGAATTTAAATTCAGCAGGGGATACCGGCACCCCATAAAGGGGTCTGTATCTCCTGAAGTAGCGGGTCCCCGAGGCTGAAACCAATGCGGTTCAGCTCAGGAGACCCCCTGCACATCTACACTAGTATTAAAACACACATAACAATAAACAATATTTCCTTACCGTAGCGGCTATCTGCTATGGTAATGAAGCTGCATTAATGTAAATTTTAATAATAGTGTGCGGGAGCAGGGGGTCCCCTGAGCTGAACCGCATTGATTTCTGCCTCAGAGACCCCCTGCTTCCTGAGTTACAGGCCCCAGTATGGGACATCGGGTGCCAGTGTCACCGCCATCTTTATAGCGTCCAAGACGCGACGTGGGCTCTAAAAAGATGCCGGCGACACTGGCACCGATGCCCCAAACCAGGGCCTGTAACTCGGGAAGAAGGAGGTCCCTGAGGCAGAAATCAATGCGGTTCAGCTCAGGGGACACCCTGCTCCCGCACACTATTATTAAAATTTACATAAATGCAGCTTCATTACCTTAGCGGCTATCCGCTAAGGCAATGAAGGGTTTAAGGCACATTAGCATGTTTATTGGGGACAATTGCCCCCAATAAACATAGCAATATACAACACACATCCCCCCCGCCCCCTAACACAGACTATACAGTAATGGGCAACAAAAACTATTATCCACATATGGATAATAAAGCATTTGCCCATTTTAAATACATAATTTACAATAAATATAGTCAATATATATTACACTTACCTTTTGCAGGCACCCACGATGAAGGCCGTCTTCATCCTGCCCATGCCCCCTCCGATGCTGCAAAACATACACAAGAATAAAAACATCCAATGTAATGTCCCCTAACCCCTTAATCACCATAGCGGTTTTTAACCGCTACAGTCATTAAGGGGTTAACCCACCCTCACCCACCACTCGGGAGGCCTACATACCCTCCCCCACTAACCCCACACCCCGTGAGGCCTAACCACAATCACCCACTACCCAGCTGGGAGGCCTACACACATACCCTTGGGGCCAATACCCCCTTCCCCCACTCCCCGTACTCACAATAAAAACAATTCACTGCCCCACAATAAACATCATTCTATTTATTAAATACATAACCCACCACCTGTGCCCCTCCATAAATACATGATTTATTATTTTACATATAGGGTTCATACCCAAGGCCCACGGGAGTCCCCGGTGCGTCTGACGGGTCACCTCACAGACCTACAGGTTACCAGCATCATGTTTCACACAAGGTCTGGAGGCCTGTTGGTGGGTCCCGCCAGGTGCCATGGTCCACCAGGTGATCTCTGCGGGTCACCGTGGGCCACAATGGGGTCTCCACAGTAGGCCCGCGGATGTCTGGGGGCCCCGGGTCAACCCACAGGTGTCTGAGGGGCCTTGGGTGGTTCCCACGGGGGTCTGGGGACCCACGGGTGGTCCCTTTGGGTCCGCGGTGCCCCCACAGATGTGGGGCCACCAGTTCTTCCCCACAGGTGTCCCCCGTGGACCCGGCAGCCTGGTACCCGTGAGAAGCCCGAGGATACTGCAGGTGGTCTCCAGAGGTCCCCCGCAAACCAAAAGGAACCAACCCTGTATGTAAAAAAAATAAACCGGACCTATACATTAAAAACATCAATCCCCCCCCCCAACACATAAAGTACAATAATGTGCAAAATAATAGTAATTTTGCCCATTACTATATTGTATGTGTTATTTTTGGAGGCGCAACATTGGTACCGGAGGCCCATGGGTACCCCGGGACTCCCGCAGGGACCCCGGGACGGCCACAGGGACCCCCGGCCCCGCACTCCCGAAGGGACCCCCGCTTCATGAGCCGGGGACCCCCGGCCCTCCGCGGGGTCAGCCGGGGACACCCGCGTGACCCCCGGGCTCCCTCGGGGACACCTGCCGGCCTGTTGTATGGGTTTTGCGCATGCAAAAATTTTAAGCAATAATTTTTCTAAGTCCAGATTTTTTTGCGTCTACCTTGAGCTGACGTGTTCTGATCAACGCAACTTTCGCGTATGCTATGGTTGCGTTGCTTACTGCATCCCGCTTAATGGCAGAATGTAACGCAAACAGGATAACAAACCAGCAAAGTTGGACTTAGAAACAATTCCTGAAAAAAGTCAGTTTTAGAGTGCAAAGTGCCTGTTTGCGTTGCTTAGTGCATCTGGTTCAGCGCAACATCATGTTCTAAGAGCACTTTGCGCTCGAAAAGTGACTTAACGGATCTTAGTGCATAACCCCCTTAGTGTCCCACAGATACCTCGAGGCATGCTTCAAGAGTTTCCATAGGATTCAATGACAATGTTGCAGTACAATGTTGTTACATCTGCATCTGTACAAACAACCCTTTTCAATAAAAGATTAAGGCAAAGATGGGCTCTTTTGATATCAGTGATGACTTGTTAATTGAAATTACAGTTAGCATGTAAATTAAGCCGGAAGGGCTACAAAAATAGGATCGCAGCAATCCGCTTCTCCAATTTTTTTCATCTACTCCAGAGACACAAAAAGGCCTATTTGGTTGTCAAGGTTACGGCTGCGATGTACAGGTGTTTCATTGGGATCCACATTCCCCCGCAAACCAGAGTCTGGGAATTGATAGCAATAGAAAAGTTGTGGCAACAATTTTAATGAGCTGTGGCAAATTAATTTGTTTGCCGAACTCAAGGAAAGTTGAGTTGGTCCAACACCTGAAGAAGAGGTAATCTTTTCCCCCCAAAACACTGTTAACAGCTTTTAAAAATGTGAAGAATAAAAATTTGTTGACTTTTAATTCAGTTTTTGTTTGGATGAGTGTGTTGCTACACCTTGATTTCTCTGGAAGTCTTTGTGCCTGCAGCTTGAACACAATCTGGTACTTCTTTAGATAATTTTGTAGGCCTGCCTGCAAAAAAATTAAAAAGTACCAATAAAAGAAAGCAAAAGCACTTAGATTGTAAGCTCACCAGGGCAGTGATTTTCTTTTCTAGTCTAATTATATGTTTGTTGCACTTTTTCTATTATATTTCCTTCTTCTGTAAAGCGCAGGGTGCATTGTCTATGTATAGTAGATAAAAATATACATACAAACAATTATACATAAGCACACACACACATCACTTAAAATATTGACCCCTTTCTAACTAAAGGGGTCAAGAAGGCATGGTAACTAGTGGCATAATACTGTAGCTCTAACATAATTGCAGCAGCCTAACTACCCACCCCTTGCTCTACAAGGAGGCTAGTAAGACAATTCAAAGCCTCTAGGATACAGCGGCACCTAACTCCTGTCCATTCCCTTACCTCCATCTCACCTCATTACATATACTTCACCCTCCACCCCTTATAGGTCTATTAGCCATCAATAGATATCTTGGATAAACTTGCCCCTAGGGGGTTGGTCTTTCTTACCCATAGGTGTAAGCAGGATAAGGCCAAACCTTTGGAGGAAAATTCAGTAGATGGAAGAGGATGCGTTGCAAAACCATGACAAGAAGAATATTTTCCAGCAAAGATGGAGAGCAGAGCTTACCATACTGAATGAATTCAGTCCACAACCCTACTATTGTATTACAATACATATAGCAATCTTTACAGCACAACAAATCCAATTGTATTTGTAAGCGTGTTTGTTTGTGGATAACCTTGGAATAGGTCTTACTGTAGCTAGCAGCAGTGACAAGGGCTTCTTTGTATAGAGTTATTGAAAGGCATTGACATTTGTGGGCCTGTTCAATTACAAAACAACTTGCACCATGAGTTTGTAGTGGGAAGCAGTGAATAATATTGCTACAATAGATAGGAAAAAAATGAGTTAGCAGTTTCAGCACTGTGCTACTCACACGTACAATCCAGGCACACATGTGAAAGTTCAACAGTGAAGTGGTTATCGTCTACTGATTACAGCATCCAAACTAGACAGCAACAGCAATAAGGAAGTTATAACAACTAGGATAAGGATGAAATGATAAACAGATTGCAGTGTCTGGGCATTTTGCTGTATCATAGACAACTTATAACAAGGGCAGTCCTTGATCTTTGTTCTTATAATGGGCTACAGCAGCTGAATATATTAAGTTACAAAATTATCATAGCTAGGTACATCCAAGCTGATGTGCATCCATGCTGAGCATTGTGCAGCATTTAAGGACCCCAGAGGTAAATGTAAAAATAAATGATAAAATATACCACAGTTTATTTTAACAATGAATAGAACTGAAATGTATACTCCTATTCAATACACTGTGAAGCCACCCTTCTCTTGTTTGAGAAGATTCAGGGCAGCAAACTAAGCAGTGCTATTTTGATTTGACACCTTCCAGCGCGGCTTAGTAAATATTGAACTTTAAGGCCATTTTAAGTGTTTGGGCTGTTATCTGTCCTCCAGCACAGAATGGGCTGGTTTAGTTTTGACAGGTGAAAATTCACCTCTCAAAAGAAACATCTTATTGAATTACAGTATTTATGCCTACATGACTGACTACAGATGCACTTGACCTCCCTGACTTGTACTTTTAATAGATGCACTTTTACGCCCACAGTGTCTGCAAGTCTCCCAATATACCACTTACATTTTAAGCTCTTAAGGGCAGGGTCTTACTTGGCCTTGTATAATCTTTTACTTGCTGCTCTCATCATTATTGGTTGTACTTTCTGTCTCCTGGAGGTCGCCTAAGGCTTTGTGGGGCCTAAATCGGCACGCTGGCAGCAGGGCCCACCCCATAAAAAAATTAAGGGGACTTACCTTGATGAGTGGTATTCCTCCGGCAGTGTCATGGTGGTAATCTGGGTTCAATCACCTACCTCTCTTTATCAAGTGTCGCCTTATGGTGAGTTATATCCTGCTCTAAGCAGAGAACACAAACCAAAATGTTGCACTTGAAAAAGCCTCGGCCACACTCTCACATATTATGATATGGAGGGTATTGTGAGATTATTATTTATAAAGAAAGGGTACTCAGAGTTTGTATAAGAAAAGGTTTATCATTTATTGTATTACAACAATATTCAGAAATATCAGAAATATCAGAACAAGCTTCTTATAAGCCAATGGCTAACAGTTACAGTATGTTACCAATCCATTCCTAACTATGCAGAGATTATAACTAGATATGCATTGTCAATACTCACAAACCAAAAGATATTACGTCAGGTCAGCCAGTCCCAGTCTCATCTGTGTGACTTCACACTTAAGTTCGGTTCTCTCTCTCTCTAACATGGAGTCGGGCCATCCTGATATAGAGTGTATGCGTACGTGTGTCACGTGTCATGTGTCCATACTCTGTGGTTTGTGACGTATGATGTTTACGAGTCAGAAATTATAGTTAGTGACGTATGATGTTTACGATCTTAGGACTTACATTTAGTAACCTATGATATTTCATAAGTTCCCGTTCAAACCACAGCGTGTTTACCGTTATAAGTTCCCCTTTTTATGTCTTTGTAACCTGTCCCAATATCCTGCCACTTCTGAGCAAAACAAGCTATTATTTCTAAGACAAGAAAACCAGGATTCTAACATTATATTCTAAGCTATACTAGGCCTTACAATGATACTACGTATATATGTACCTGTGACCTGTATTCATTATGCGTTATATGCCAGAAAATACCTGTAATCCATAACAGTGGCATGTGACCTCAGGTTGCCATGGCAATGTGTAGCCATATGACGCCATGGCAACACGACCCTACAGGTGGCAACATGTCTCCATGGCAACGCAACCCTACAGGTGGTGGCCCACTCTGTATGTAAAACATTGGCTTTTTACATGAATGTTTTTTCTGCCTCTTAAATCTCGTCCTACGTTCCCCTCGAGCACAGGAGGAAATGGAAATGGAGTATTCCTCTTCTGTTTCCTGCAAAATGGCCTCCGGGGCTGCACACTCAGGTGCCGCAAACTCTCCAGCACTCAAAGGGCTAAACTGTTAAGTGTATTGTAACTGAATATTTGAAGTACCATAAATTCCGGACTATAAGCCGCACCTGTATATAAGCCGCACCCATTGAATTTTAGATTTTTTTTTATTTTGACCATATATAAGCCGCACCTGAATATAAGCCGCACCTGAATATAAGCCGCACCTGATTATAAGCCGCACCTCACATTAACCCCCCCTGCACCTCACATCAAGCCCCCAGCACCTCACATTAACCCCCCCTGCACCACACATCAACTCCCCCTGCACCACACATCAAGCCCCCAGCACCTAACATTATCCCCCCCTGCACCACACATCAACCCCCCCTGCACCACACATCAAGCCCCCCAGCACCTCACATTAACCCCCCAGCACCTCACATTAACCCCCAGCACATCACATCAACCCCCACTGCACCACACATCAACCCCTCCTGCACCACACATCAACCCCCCCTGCACCACACATCAAGCCCCCAGCACCTAACATTAACCCCCCAGCACCTCACATTACACAGTAAATACCTGCCGTCCAAGCAGGAGTGCACGCGCTCGCTCTAGCAAGCAATGCCTCAATGCTAGAGCATGCTGCTACTAGGGAGGGAGGGAGGGAGGGAGGGGGAGAGCAGAAAGCGGGAAAAATTCACATATAAGCCGCACCTGAATATAAGCCGCGGGGTTCAATGCGTGGGGAAAAAGTAGCGGCTTATAGACCGGAAATTACGGTAGTACTTTTCTTAGCTTTTTGATGCTGTGTGTAAATAGCTCTCCTCCTTCCCCAGAGTGATATCTGTCTATTTGCAAGTCAGATATAGTTGAAATTAATGAGGCTAGAGAGTTAACACACACCAGTAACATTGTAATTGAAAAATAATGTCAATATCAGAAAATAAATACAATAGGAGTCTGACATTTTTAAAAGATCTAAGCAGTTGCTCTGTTTGCTTACGGTGTTGTACTGTCTATGGCTCTGAAACCACAGCTGTATTCGATCTGAGCCCCTCAGTCTACAATGCGTCACCCCAAAGGCAAACGCCAGATGAGGTTCCCCAAGAGCTGTTCCCCTCTGCACAGAACCAGCGTGCTAATTGTTAATATTTGTGTTTGCTTACTGCTGTGTTTCATCAGCCTCACCCTCTGGAATGTTAATGAATAAAATGTGTGTTCACGGTGCAAACTGCATGAAGTTTACACAAGAGGTTTGTGTACAAAATAAAGAAAATTGGACTCAGTAATAATTTATGCACCTGGATTGAAAACTGGTAAAGGACAGACAACAGAGGGTTGTCATAAAGGGAACTTTTTCAGGTTGGGCTAAAGTCGTGAGTGGAGTACCTCAGGGATCGGTACTGGGACCCCTGCTTTTTAACTTGTTTATTAATGACTTTGAGGTTGGCATCAAGAGCAAAGTCTCCATCTTTGCTGATGATACTAAATGGTGTAAGGTAATAGAATCAGAGCAGGATGTAATTTCTCATTGGAAGGATTTGGAGAGACTGGAAACGTGGGCAGGTAAATGGCAGATGAGGTTTAATAAAGATAAATGTAAGGTTATGCATTTGGGATGAGAGAATAAAAAGGCGAATTAAAAATTAAATGGGGATAAATTGGGGGAATCCTTGATGGAGAAGGATTTAGGAGTGCTTGTAGACAGCAGGCTTAGCAATAGTGCCCAATGTCATGCAATAGCTACAAAGGCAAACAAGATCTCATCTTGCATCAAACGGGCAATGGATGGAAGGAAAGTAAACATAATTATGCCCCTTTACAAAGTATTAGTAAGACCACACCTTGAATATGGAGTACAATTTTGGGCACCAATCCTAAGAAAAGACATTATGGAACTAGAGAGAGTGCAGAGAAGAGCCACCAAATTAATAAAGGGGATGGACAATCTAATTTATGAGGAGAGATTAGCTTAATTAGATTTATTTACATTAGAAAAGAGGCGTCTAAGAGGGGATATGATAACTATATACAAATATATTCGGGGACAATACAAGGAGCTTTCAAAAGAACTATTCATCCCACGGGCAGTACAAAGGACACGGGGGCATCCCTTAAAGCTCAGTTCAAGTTCCCATTTTTTTTTTTACTTCAATAGTTTCATGTGGGCAATCTCTAGTTACCTAAAGAACTGCATAGCTGCCGGTCAATTCGTTCTCCGTCTATTGATCGGCAAAGTTTGGCAACATCTTTAGATCTGGGGAATGTAAATGGTTGCGATCGGAGCAAGCATGCTTGATAAAATAGAATACAAGAAAATTGGTCTTTCAAAGTTGTTGTTTTTAAACAGAAAATGCTAAAAGTATTTTTTTTTACTACAGAACTGATTTATTTAAAAAAAACACACATGCAGGATATTGATTGAACTGCACCTTTAAGGTTGTAGGAAAGGAGATTAAACAAGCAAGAAAGAAAAGGGTTTTTTAAAGTAAGGGCAGTTAAAATGTGGAATTCATTACCCATGGAGACTTTAATGGCAGATACAATAGATTTGTTCAAAAAAAAGGTTGGACATCTTTTTAGATAGGAAAGGTATACAGGGATATATCAAATAAGTATACATTTATTTATTTATTTATAAAATATTTTACGAGGAAGTAATACATTGAGTGTTACCTCTCGTTTTCAAGTATGCCCTGGGCACAGAGTTAAGACAAATACTACATGTTTACAAATACAGTTACATAATGAGCAGGGTATACATTATATACAAGACATTGCATGCACAGTTAAAGATAATTTATATTATGGGCGTATGAAAAAGTTACAGACCAGATTAAAATGTGTGACAGCCTTAGATTTGAAAGAATTTAGACTGGTGGTGGATATAAGAGTCTCTGGTAGGTTGTTGCAGTTTTGGGGTGCACGGTAAGAGAAGGAGGAGCAGCCGGTTACTTTGTTGAGCCTTGGGACCATGAACAGTCATTTGGAGTCTGATCTCAGGTGATAGGTGCTGCATGTGGGAAGGATGTTAATCCAAGGATTCATCCGATTGCCAATTCTTGGAGTCAGGAAGGAATTTATTTTTCCCCTTATGAGATCATTGGATGATGTGACTCTGGGGTTTTGTTTGCCTTCCTCTGGATCAATAAGTATAGATATATGATAAAATATCTGTTGTCTAAATTTAGCATAGGTTGAACTTGATGGACGGAAGTCTTTTTTCAACCTCATCTACTATGTAACTATGTAAGCGAATAATAAAGTGAGTAATAAAGTGATTGCACCGTTTTAAATAATACTAGCCCTGCTGAGTTATGTTGTGCACTTCTGCATTGATCCAGGGTCTCATAGGTTAAACCGTCATCACAGATACATGTAGGAAGAAACACATACAGAAATGCTGGTGCAATAACGTTTTATCTCCAAGCAACAAACAACACAAAGGGGATAAGGTAAACTCATACTGATGGAGCGGCCGTTATTCGAACACTTCACGCGTCATGTACATCGGAATCCCGATTTGAAACTGCGGGATGAATTCCAGTCTTCCCGCACTAAGATGCAAGCACGGCAAGAGCAGAAAAACGAATTTTAGTGTTCTGGCTTTTAAAACATGAAATTGACACAGTAGCACAGTAGCACAGTACTGTACACATTACAATTCATCCATGTTAATGCAAACAAAGAAACAGAATCCATGAAATTCAAACAAAATATCCACGATAAGCGCAGGTGCCTGGGGCAATTAGCCGCGTTTCATGCTGCGTGGGGAACAGCAGAGAACTCAAAATCGGCACCAAGATGTGTTCGAATAATGGCCGCTCCATCAGTACTCTCCCCCAAGGTAGCGTGCATGGAATGACTTGGGGCACACTCCAACCCTAACTCCGCTCACGTCAGCATCTGGTACTTTTTTCCTGCCTGCTCATCCACACAGAGATTCTCCCGTCTGCTTCTCTCACCAGCAGGCGCTCCGGAGACCTCTGACGTCAGCGCTGGATTGTAGAGGGGTTGGTATGGTGGCCTCCAGGGTCCAAAACTAGTTTTGTCAAATCAGTAGGCTTCTTCTGGGGTTATGCTGGGATCTGTGAGGTACCATGTCTAAATACCCTAGTGCTTCATTACTGAAATCTATATCAGCTGATTACCATGTTACAAGGAGCAGCTGCTAAATAATATTAATCCCATTTCTAATTATACCCGCCCTCAGCACACAGGAGTTTATACATGCATCTTAAAATCCTCACCTGTCCCTCATACTCATCGTTATTGCATTAATATATGCCATAATTAACAAACAGGCCAAACAAAATCTTTAATAATAATGCTTAAAACTTCAATCTAATGCACAAAAAAAATTAACTACCTATCTAAACATACTGTACTGCTGCGGCACAGTTTATTCGAGCATTTGCCCGTTCTGTGCCGCAGCAGTAGCCTGGCGCGCGCCCGAGTGTGACGGGCGCGCGCCGAAGCAGCGGAAGAGCGCCCTCCGATCGGGGCGCTCTCCCTACCGCTGCTGGGTCCGCCGGGTCCCCCGGAACCCCCTGCCGCTGTCCCGCGATCGCGGGACACCAGGGCTCCCTCGGGGAGCCCCTGGACACGCGTGCAGGGGGCGCACGCTCCCGATGACGCGTGACCGCGCGTCTATGACGCGCGGCACGCCGAGGGGCGGCCACTAGCAAGCCGGGAGATTTCCCGGCTTGCGGTACCGACCACACTTCAATAAAGTGTGTCGGTAGTGTATATAAGGTCCATTGAAGATGCTAAAATAAAATGAGAATAGAGGTTAACAGACAGTACAAATGACTTAAAACAACTTTTACAATTCAATGATTCTATCAAATATATTTTTAAAGGAGACTGGACTGAAATACTATCAAAAAGCTATAAAAAGTATATCAAAGGTTATAAAAAGTTATACAAATATAGAGATACATATATCATGAGGTGCAAAAATCTTTCAGGTATATATAAAAGACCTATAAAATCCATATATTAATTTGATTCAAATCTATAAAAAACTACAAAAAACCTCCACAAAGGACTTAAGCAGACTCCACGAAGGGGTTAACATTGTGTGGGAGGACGATTTTTTATTTGTAACCTGTGATGTCACAGCACTCTACACCAGCATTAATCATTTGCATGGCTTAGAAGCTGTTGGTGAATTTCTAAAGAGAGATAAAGATATGACAGGAGAGCAAGCCAATTTTATACATAGGAGTATTGAGTTCATCCTTACTCATAATTATTTTTGGTTCAATGACCGTTATTTTCTCCAGACCTGTGGAACAGCCATGGGGACTAGCTTAGCGCCAAGCTACGCCAACCTCTTTATGGGCATATGGGAGGATAAGTATGTGTGGGTCGGTGGTGATCTTGGCGCGGCTCTTGTCCTCTGGCATAGATTCATAGATGGTGTAATCTTTGTATGGAGAGGAGAAGAATCAGCGGCACTGAACTTTATAGAAAATTTGAACCAGAAGAATTTAAATTTAAAGTTCACTTATAATATGAATTGGAAGGAGATTCAATTCATGAATTTGAACCTTTATGTACAAGGAGGGAAAATAAATTGTATGACTAATTTCAAGTCCGTGGACTGTAACACTTATGTCCACAGGAAAAGTTGCCATTTTAAGAAATGGCTTGATAATATCTCACAGGGCCAATTGAGGAGAATAAAACGTAATTGCACATCAGATAGAACATATGAGGAGCAATCTAAATTCTTGGAAGCGAGATTTTTAGAGAAAAAGTATGATAAATTTTTTTTAGATACTGTGATGCACCAGGCAACTGAAATGGATCTTCTGAAACCTAAGAAAGTGGTCAAAAATGATAAGGGGGCATTTATCCCCTTTATTACTCAATACAACAATGAATCACATAACATTAAGAAGATCATTGGCATTGGCCAATTCTGGAACAAGACCCCATTCTTAGCGGCATCCTACCAGATAAACCGCAGATAGTCTTCATAAAACCCCTATCATAAAGGATAAGGTGGCCCCCAGCGTATTCAAAAATAAATCTGTGTCTTGTGATATAGTGAGTTAAGACACCTGGCTGGAAAGGAATCCAAAAGGGTTTTTATAAGTGTTTGAAATGTAAAGCCTGTAAGTTTGGCATCGATAAAAGCAAGAGTTTTTCTTCTAAAATCACTGGTGAGGCTTTTACTATTTCAAGACTCATTAATTGCAACACAGAATTTGCGGACAACCTGTTGGAGTGCCCTTGTGGTCTCCAATATATGGGTGGCACCACAAGAAAACTAAAAGTTAGAGTGTTGGAACATGTGAGGAATATAAATGGCAGATTGTAACGCTTGCGCTCACCATGAACAAGGCAGGACCCCGGTTCTAAGGTGGTAAAGTACAAGACTGTGCACACACAGCAGCAGGAGCATGCCTGGAGGGTGGATAGTCAGCGTAGCCTGGTCTGGGTTGAAGAGAGTGGGTTAGTATGAGTGTCACGATGGACGGAACTTATCAAAATTGTTATATTTTGGGGGTTCTCGATTGAGCACACAAGTTAAGCACAATAAACTGACATTTATTTCCTTAATAGACAAACACATTACAACAATAGAATACACTTAATAATTACACTTACTGGGATAGGGAACAGGATAAATTGTCCAGTGAAGGAAACGCACATAAATTATGCCCCTTTAAATTGCAGTTCGTTTGCAAAGGGGTGCAAGATGCCAGGCCCATAAGTCTAAGTAAAATGAAATGTCCTTTCTGTTTTTTTGGGGTTCGTTCTGGAATCCCCAGGGCTAATGAAATCCTTAAGCAGGGCTAGTTTCCTTGTTGCGATGTTTTTAACCCCTTGCGTTCTGGAATCGCAGCCGCTGTACTTAGATCTTATCCGCTTGAAGAAATCAGGTAACAACCACAGGAATGAGGGTTACAGGCCTTTTTAAGGACAGGGGTCCTTGGAGTCAGGGGTTCTTGGAGTTTTTCTTTAGCCTCATCCTATTGGCAAGGAATTATCTTCCTCCTATCAGAGCCTGCCCTGTAACATGGGAAAATCCTAAGGCCATCCCGGGTAGCTCTGAGTATGCTCAGTGAGCAGCTTGGTAGCACTTGAGTAAAAAGGGGTCTCTCGTTTCTGGGGACACAACATCTGGAGTTTGGTCCCAAGGTGTTAAAATATCAAGGATAAGTAACAGGATCTGTTACTCTGAAATATCCCGTTTAAGTCACACTTTAAGACTCTGGGGTCTTTCATCCCCACACGTCCCTAGACCCATAGGCATTGCCTCAACAGGGGGCTTTTGAAGCTGGAGAGGGAAATACCCCCCAGCTCATGTATGCATAACATTTGTTTCTTAATGCATTACAAAGACAGACAGAAAAAATAACACCCTTCCTGTACATTTAAAACTGCAATAGAAAGACACTTTATCAAAAATATATGTTTCACTTATGACAAAGTTATATTTTTGATATGTGTGTGCTTGGGGGGTTACACTGAGGCTGCACACCAAAAATCAGGGTACTGGCTCACTCCGTTCCTGAGTTAGCAGTCTTTTTTTTTTTTTTTTTTTCAACTTTCTTTTTATTGGTTTTTCCAAATATAGCATACAAATATCTCATGAATGCCATAATGCAGACTGCAGGACATACAACATCAATACAAACAGGGGAAGGGATGGACAGGAATGTAGGGAGGCGGGGGGGGGGGGGTGGGTAGAGGAGGTATCTCTGATGCTCTTCACTCCTGTATGAGTGATCCAGGATCACGCCCATCTGTGTCTCCGTGGCACCGGGCAAGGTGGGGCGCGCAAGCGCCTTCAGTTATTTAGCGGGAAGGGGCTAATGTCAACCCTGTGTTCTGCTAACAATGGCTCCTATTGATCATCAAAGGAGAACTCACCTGATCTTATTAAAGCCAGACTGAGGCATTGCTCACCCCCGGGATATCTGTCTGCGCCAGCCAGGGCAGCCAGACTTTTTGGAAATTTGGGCCAGTGTCGTTGACCAAACTCGTCAACTTTTCCATCTGGCAAATGAACCAAATTCTGTTCCGAATTTTATCTATTGATGGAATTGCATTCTGCTTCTACAATGCTGCGGTCTCGCACCTCATAGCCGTAGCAAAGTGTGCTATCAATTTGTTCCCTGATCTAGACAGTTCTTACGTAGGTTTACTTAGCAGAAACACCCACGGGTCTAGCTGAATTTTGAGGCCCAAAAAAAATCCTCTGTAGCCAATCTCTAATTTGAGTCCACATGGGTATGAGTCGTGGGCAGGACCACAGCATGTGCACCAGATCTCCCTGTTCCCCGCACTGCCTAGGACAGAGCGGGGAAGCTTCCGATACGAATTTTGCCAGTCTAACTTGGGTGAGATACCACCTCTTTAATACTTTATATGAGTTCTCCTTCAATGTCGTACAGATCGAGCTACTGGCCGCAGCCTTGAAAATATCTGTCCAGTCTTCGTCCTCTAGTGGCCCCGTCAAGTCTGTCTCCCATTGTGTCATGAACCTGGGTTTGTGTGAGCCGTCAATGTCAGCCCTGACCCCCTCTTTGTATAAAGCAGAGATAAGTCCCCGTGTGTCGGTGCCCCGACCACAGAGCCTCTCAAAATTAGTTAGCAGTGGTCTATTTAAGTGTTTGGTTTACAATGCCCGGACCTGGAGGTATCTAAGGAATTCTGTGTTAGGGTTGTCAGTTTCTGACTGTAATAAATTTAATGGTTTAATAGTGTCATGCCCCTCCAGGTCTATCAGCCTTCTGAGCCCCCTGCTTTGCCATAGTGTGAAGTTCTTTACATCTAGCCCTGGAGCAAAGTCTGGATTCCCATATAAGGGAGCCATTAACGTGTGTTTTGAGGTTAATGAGTGATTACTTTTAGCCGCTTCCCAGACCGACAATGAGTTGAGCACCGAGGCCAGCGGATCCTTTAAGTCTTTTAATCTAGATTTAGGGTACCAAATTAAGTCCTTGATCTCCAGCGGGGCGCAAACCTCCTTCTCCAGCGCCACCCATCGCCTCAAATCCGGGTCTCCATGCCACTGAGTAATTTGGCATAATTGTGCCGCTTTACAACATGCCAACAAGCTCGGCACTGCTAAGCCCCCAGTTTCCCTAGGTCTTTGCATAATTGTCATTTTTACCCGTGGTGCTTTATTCTTCCAAATGAATTTTGTGACTAAGTTCTGCAATTCCTTGATCTCCGATCGCACCACAGGTATCGGGAGAGTTTGGAATAGATACAATAAGCGGGGGAGAAGGTTCATCTTCACACAATAGATTCTGCAAATCCAGGAGATTCCGTAAGCGGACCAGTCCTTGAGTTCCTTAGTAAGGGCCCTCAGTAGCCTTGGATAGTTCGCCTTATAGAGAGTGGAGCTCTGTTTTGTAAGATGCACCCCTAGGTACTTTATAGTTTTAGGCTGCCATTGAAATTTAAAATTGATTTCTATTAATTTCTCTGTTTAGCCTGATTAATCTTGAAACCAGAGATTCTGTTGAATCTTTCTAGGAGGGCAAACAGATTAGGTAGCGAGGTAAGCGTCTTTGTCAATTCCAAGATGATGTCATCCGCGTACAGAGCCATTTTATGTTCCTGTGAGTGGATTTGGATTCCCGCTATATCTGGGTTGCTACGAATGTGTGCTGCTAGTGGCTCTACGCATAAGGCGAACAACAAGGGCGAAAGTGGGCAGCCCTGTCTAGGTGTGAACCACCTTGGCAGCCGGGGTTGTATATAATGCTTTTATAGCCCCTAGGATTTTACCCCCGAACCCAAACGCCCCAAGCGTGGACTCCATATATGGCCAATCGATCCTGTCAAAGGCTTTCTCCGCATCTAAGCTTAATACTAGGCCGCGGATCCCGTTGGCATTAATGAAATCAATAATATCTATTATCCTTCTGGTATTATCGGCTGCTTGTCTGTCTCTAATAAAGCCAACCTGATCCGGGTGAATAAGCCTTGGCAGGACCACACTCAATCTATTGGCCAGTAATTTGGAGTAAATTTTAACATCCGAATTGATTAAAGATATCGGCCTATAACTTTGGCAATTTGTGGGATCCTTATCTTTCTTGTGGATTAAGGATATCGACGCCTGGAGCATCTGGTCCGTGAAGGGTTCCCCAGCCAGGACTCCATTAAATACCTTGAGCATGTGCGGAGCTAAAATCCCGACAAATTTTTTATAATACAGGTGGGAAAACCCATCCGGGCCCGGGGCTTTAGAGGGTTTTAGGTTCTTAATGACCCCTATTAATTCCTCTAAGGTAAAATCAGTCTGAATGGCCTCGCGCTCCAGCCTGTTCAGCCTAGGTAATGCTGCTTCTCTCAGGAATGACTGTATGTTATTTGTTTTTGTGCTGTGTGCCACCTTCTCCTCATTGTATAACTGCTCATAATAAAGTCTAAACTCTTCCACTATGCGTTTGGGGTTGGAGGACATTTCCCCCGAAGTGGTCCTGATTGCCTGTATAATATAACTTGGTTGCCTATTACGGATCCTGTTAGCTAGCATGGTGTCTGGCTTGTTGGCTTTCTCAAAGAATTTCCTCTTTGTCCAGCTCAAGTCCCCCTCGGCCTGGGATGTGAGGAGGAGGTTAAGCTCAATCCTTACGTCCTTCAGCTCCTTTAGCGTGTCCCCTCTACCTGATCGGCTATGGAGTGTAGAGAGATCATGTAACCTCTTATATAGCTGAGTCAATTTGGCTTCCCTTTGCTTTTCCGTCTAGCTGCTAGGCTGATCAATATTCTGCGCATTGTGGCCTTGTGAGCCTCCCACAATGTGATGTGAGATTCCACACTACCCATGTTCATTAAGAAAAACTGTCTAATCTCTTCTTTGACTCTCTGTGCTAGTTCCGGGATCTTAATTATGGATTCGTTCAGTTTCCAGTTTGCTCCCGGGCTAATCGGCCTAATTTGAGTGCATCTTACTGTAGCTCTAGTGATGCATGATCCGACCATGAAATATCATGAATGATAGTGTCGGAAATTTGTGGGACCATTCTGCTCGACACGAAGAAGTGGTCAATCCTGCTGTAACTGTCGTGGGGGTGTGAGTAAAATGAGTAGCTACGCTCTCCAGGGTGTTGTTCCCGCCATATGTCTACCAGACACCCTCGTCTTAGCCCTTCTATCAGTGTTGTAGCCCCTGTTTGCCTTTCCCTCTCTTGTCTTGGGGATCTATCTACGCGGGGGTCCATGACTTTATTGAAGTCTCCGCGACAATTATGTTTCCTGCTACCCATCGTTGGAGTTTGAGAAAAAAAAAGCATCAAAGAACTGGGGATCTCTCTCGTATGGGGCATAAATGCATGCTAGGGTCACCCTACACTGCTGTAGTAGTCCCACTAGGATAATATATCTACCTTCTGGGTCTCGCTTTATCTGTTCGACCTCGAACGGGACTCTGTTGTGGAATAGTATCGCAACTCCTTTTTTCTTTTCTTTAGCTGAGGTGAGATAAAATCGTCTAAAATTTTTGTCTATGAACTCTGGGTTTTTGCTGGAGCTATAGTGCGTCTCTTGGAGGAAGAGAACGTCTGTTTTTCTGCGTTTGAATTCTGCAAAGGCGATTCTACGCTTCTGTGGGGAATTAAACCCCTTAACATTTTGTGATATGAACGTCAGTGCCATGTGTGTGTATATAGAGAGCCCTTGTGTATATAGGAAAGTCGAGTCCTACCCGTGCCTCGTATCCACGTAGGGTGCAAGGAGCGGCCGTGTCGTTTCCACGTTGCCTTTGTACTTCCTCTGTGGGAACCTGGGGGTGGGGAGGGGAAACACATAGGGGGATGACAAGGAACACATCTCCACAAAACATACACACATAAAACCAATTTTGTCCTAACAGACCTATGGTTTGCTGCCCAGGAGTATCGCCCATGCCCTGGACTCTCCCTCCCTCCTGTCCAGGCTCGTGAGGCTTGTTTCTGCCCACGAGTTCCCGGGTCTTTGACTGGACTGTGGTTTAAGACCGCAGCCCAGCTCCAATGGCGCATGCCAACAGGCGGGGACGAGGGCAGTCACCTACCCCCCCGCCGGCAAAGCACACTTTATGTAAACAATAACTGATACTAAAATCTAACTAACCTAACTCAACTGGTAAATGAACTGTAAATGAACTGTTTATACCCTATCTGCGCAGCCAACTGTGCCCTAATACTAGCTGATCTGTGTAATCCAGGCAATGTCGCCTGCTTCCTCCTACCTTAAATTATCACCTTCTCCCACTCCACCGGCCGGGGTGGGTAAGCTCCCTGAGCCTCCGGTATCCATAGCGTGTCGGGTAGGTCCAGTTTTTTCAGGAATTCCGGCGCATCCGACAGATGTTTGAGTGCATGTGTTCGGGCATTCTGTACCACTATCAGCGCAAACGGGAAGGCCCACCTGTACCTTATCTCCTTATCCCGCAGCAGTCTGATAACGGGCTGGAGGGCCCTTCGTCTCGCCAGCGTTATTGGTGAAATGTCCTGGTATATGGCCATTTCCATCCCCTCGAACGCCACCAGCGGAGTAGCCCTGGTAATCTTACATATTTCCTCTTTAGTAGTGAAATGGTGAAGGCGGAGGATTATGTCTCTGGGGGAATTATTGGGCAGTGGACGGGCCCGTAGGGCTCGGTGGCACCAGTCCATGACCAGCTCAGCCTCCGTTTTCCCCGGCATAATACTGCTGCGGCCAAGTTTATTCGAGCATTTGCCCGTTCTTGGCCGCAGCAGTAGCCTGGCGCGCGCCCGAGTGTGACGGGCGCGCGCCGAAGCAGCGGAAGAGCGCCCTCCGATCGGGGCGCTCTCCCTACCGCTGCCGGGTCCGCCGGGTCCCCCGGAACCCCCTGCCGCCGTCCCGCAGATCGCGGGACACCAGGGCTCCCTCGGGGAGCCTTGGACGCGCGTGCAGGGGGCGCAGGCTCCCGAAGACTCGTGACCGCGCGTCTATGACGCGCGGCATGCCGAGGGGCGGCCACTAGCAAGCCGGGAAATCTCCCGGCTTGCGGTACCGACCACACTGCAATAAAGTGTGTCGGTACTGTAGATGTCATCCATCTGTTGAGCAGCAATTCCGGGTCTTGTACCTCCTCTGGAATCCCCCTGACCCGGAGATTATTCCTCCTATCCCGGTTCTCACTATCTTTGTGGTGCTCCTCCAGCTCCGCCACTCTCTTCTCTAGCGTAGCTATCCGGGTACCGGTTTCCCTCTGGCACTTGGTAGTCGCCTCCATCTTTTCCTCCAGGTCATTCGTGCGGGTGCCGATGCTGAGGATGTCTCTCCGCATATGCTCTACCTCCCCCGAAAGAATGTCTTTAGGTCGGAGAGAAGTTGTGCTATCTCCCTCTTAAATTACCCTGTATGCTCCTCCGTAGCCATTTCTAGCTCCGGTGCAGATTCCGAGTCTGAGGCCGCCATGCTTTCAGTTTCCCGGGTCATTTTCGCTCCGACAAAGTAGGTGCGCACATCCACCTTTTGCTTTGTCTTTTTTCAGGTCGCCGCCATCCTCGTATGTGCAGTGTGTCTAGTTGGTCTGGGGGCAATGTTTTATTTTCAGCTGTGTTGAGTTTTTTGCATTGATTTTAATAATTTTCGCCGGCGGGTAGCGGAGCACTCAGTTTAAGCCTCCATCTCCGCACCCGTCGCGCATGCGCCTCCTGAGTTAGCAGTCTTAATGGAACGGCTCCTGTTATTCAGCACTGCAGGTAGAGACTAGCCTGCAAAAAGGGGACAACAATGCATAGAAGGGAAAATGGTACATGGGAACAGCATATAAAATTAACCCCTTCACCCCCAATATGATTTAGGATTAACCAGCCGAGCATACTGCCTTTATTAATGTGTTTATTAATCCTATTATCGTTACAATGAGTACTTGCCAAAGTCCGGGGGCGGAGCCAGTGGGGTTGTCAGTGTCCTTTGTGCTGTGGTCTAGGGTAGGAGCCAGGAGAGTGGTAGATTGTCCGTAAGCTGAGGTCTGGGATGGAGAGGTGCGGGTCTTTTTCCAGAGGAGGTTCAATAGTCAAGCCGGGGTCTTTATCCAGAGGGAGTCCTATAGTCAAGCCAGGTTGATACACAGGAAAGCAACAGAGAACACAGCAAGGCATAAGCAAAGCAAGGCAAGGCAAAACAAATGCAGGAACACAAGGTCACTCAGGCAGTAAGTGCCCCCCCATCCGGAATTCACTGGACCAACACGGAGATCAGGACCCCTTTCTAGACAGGTAGAACCAGATAGAGAATCACTCTTGGAAACAGGTCACTCATCGTCCAACAAGGTGAAAAAGAACAGAGGATTCTGAGGAAAGAGAGGAGGAAAGTGGAAAAAGAACAAAGTCAGAACAAGAGAGACAAGAGAGTAAAAGCAGTGCCAGAATAGATACCTGAGGACAAAATGTGGTGCGGAGTGATCCAGTGTGTACTGCAGTGACCTGAAACTAAAGATAAAGATACCAATCAACATCCATTCCCTGCAGCTTTGCTGTAAGTAGCTAGTGGCTGGGGAGAGGAGTTTCCATTACTCAGAGGATACTGCGCAATGGTTTTTTGTTTTTGTATTTTATCTCTGCAGAACATCAAGATCAAATAATAGTAACAAGAGAATATTCCATACAGAAAAAGTAACAGTGTGAGCAAAACTGTCCTGGACTCCATTTTTTCCACCCTGCCCATCTTTTCTGAAGGAAAAGGCTGGTATTCTCTGTGATATTTTGCGCCAGGACTTTATTGTTTGTTTGCCTATGTCAGATGCATCAACCTCCGGCGTAGAATGGGAACGGAGACGAATGCCTTCTTGAGAGTGTCAAAGGTCTGAAGTGCTTTGGGAGACCAGGAGAAGGTATTTGCCCCTTTCTTAGTAAGAACGGTTATAGGAGTTACGGTGGGGGAAAAATTACGAATAAACTTACGATAATAATTAGCAAAGCCCAGGAATCGCTGAATCGCTTTTTCAGAGATCTCGGCTGTGGCCAATCCAGAACTATCTTGAGTTTATCGGGATCCATTGAAAGACCATAATCAGATATGATATATCCTAGAAAGGAAGTAGATGTTTGATGAAATGCATTTCTCCATCTTGACGGAGAGGCGATTCTCGCGGAGGCGAGATAGGACCAGCTTGGTGTGTTGGATGTGTTCATCTCTGGTATTAAACGCCATCTTCCACTCATCCCTTTGACGTATACATATAAGATTGTAGTCTCCACGGAGGTCAAGTTTGGAAAAGATAGTAGACCCTTGTAGACGGTCAAAGAGCTCTGAGATTAGAGGTAGGGGATAGCGGTTCTTATGGGAGATTTTATTTAACCCTCTGTAATCTATTAAAGATAAAAATTAACTGAAAAACCCTAACTGAACAGCACTTAATCTTGGAAATGAAAGGAAGGGAGAGTGTATACCTTTTATTACAAAAATAACAGCATGGCCCCTGAGATATTAAAAACTTTTAAAAAAAAATGGGGGATTCTCCAACGAGACCCCATTCTGAAATCCTTTTTGCCGTCACATCCACAAATCATATACAAGAAGGCAAAAAATCTGAAAGCCTCTTTGGCACCAAGATGCCCCAATGATGGGTCTAAGCGTCATAACACCACTTGGTTATCCGATTTAAAAGGTTTCTTTGTATGTGGTAAATGTATCGGATGTAATTACAGTAAAAAAATGTGTTCAATTTCACTCCACTGTCACCAACAAAACAGATGAGATTAATAGGCAAAATAACTGTTATCCAGATATGGATAATAGATTATTTGCCCATTATTAAACACTGCATTAGCATACATAAATAAAGTAAATAAATACAGTTATACTTACACTGGCGTCCACCTTTATTTTAAAGCGGCCGCTGTTTCCTGGCACGTGCCACGCGTCACAGTGGCGCCGGTCACACCGTGATAGGGTTCCCCGGCATCCCCGAAGGCCCCGAATGTTGATGAGGTAAGGGGAAGATGCGGAACAGCCAGGGGGAGCAAGGGGGAGCAGCTGGGGATCGCGAGGTGAGCAGATGCGATGCACACGCGGGGAAGAAGATGCACACGCGGGGAGGGGAAGGCGGCTGGTGTGCGGCTGGCGCGCGGCCAAGTTCGCAAACTGCCGAAAACAATTCCGGGCAAACGTTAGAATAAAGCTGGTCGCAGCAGTACCACATCAGCAGGTCCCTCTGTCCTCCGTAGCAAGAATACATATACAGTATACAGTACATAATAAAGACATTCTAATGGCCCCTAACCCCTTAATCACCTTAGCGGTACTAACCGCGATAGTCATTAAGGGGTTAACCCACCCTGACCCGATACAAACCCGGGAGGCCTAAGCACCCACCCCGGACTGACTATACCCAGCCTGTACCCATTGAGTAGTATAGTGGTACATCATACCTTATAATAATAATATGAGCATGAAAAGCCACTATAGCACTCTATAGACCCGGATCTTCATGGCGGATGGCATCAGATGCTGTTGAAGGCCTCCACTTTAGGGTACAGATTAATACATTATTATGACAATATTTGGGGGGCATTTCTGGCTTGGTATTGCTGTTGGTTTTTTTAATTTCAGTTTCTTATATGGATGTCATTGTTTGTTTTTTTCCCTGCTTAATGGTAATACAATGTTTGCGATTGGTGTTCGTTTTTAGTTAATGTTGTATTATGTTAGCTAATGCGTTTTATGGTTATTTAAGATATTGTTTGAATTTACTTATTTGTATTTTAATGTTTACATTAATTCATGAATGTTGTAGTAATTAATTGGTTTGATTGGTTAGTGTTACTATTAATTTTGAGTTGGGTTAGTAATAATGTGGTTGGATTGGTTACTTTATAAAATAAGTCGGAGTTGTTTTAGGAATGAATTGTTTTGATTGGTTAATGGTTTAATTAATTAATTGTTGATGTTGTTATTGCTTGTATTGATTGGATTAGTTGGCTACTATTTTTATTTAGTGAAGTGTGGTTTTTTGGAGTTTACTTATGTTTTATTATTGTGTGTCATGTGTATTAATGTATTGTAATTAGGGTGCCCATTGAGTGCTATAGAGGCTTATCATGCCCATATTATTATTATATGGGTATGATGTACCACTATACTACTCAATGGGTACAGTGTGGGTATAGTCAGTCCGGGGTGGGTGCTTAGGCCTCACGGATGGTATTAGCCCTAAGGATGGGTGTCTAGACCTTGCGGTGGGTAGCGGTTGGGTTAACCCCTTTATTACCTTAGGTGAATTGGATTTGGGGAGAAGATCACCTTTTATGGCTGCGATAGGCGGCGACAGCCAACTCACGGGTACTAGAATCGTGCGAGTTTATGATCCTTCCGAAAATGGTCGATAAGCGGCTGATCGCCGCTCAATTGGCGATTTTCTTTTGATCATAAGATTTTGCGTCGATACATGCCATTATCGAGCACTTATCGAGGCTTACTGAATACGAGAAGCCATTTTGGTCGATAAGTGCTCGATAAGGGCCTTATCGAAGCTTTCTGAATGAGACCCATAGTGTCTCCAACCATTTTAAATTAGTCCATAACCAAAATCCCGAAGGACTGATCTGTAAGGGGATAGACTGCCCCAAACCTAATTGGAGGGGGGGTGACAGGTTGAATAGTGTGTCCAAGAAGGAGAGTTTTTGGATTTATACCTTAAAAACTCTGGCACCCAATGGCCTAAATATAGAGTTTGACCTAGCTTAATTCTTGAAAGAATAGAATTATTCATTGTATACACGCTGTATTTTCCATGGTTTACATTGTTTTACTGTACCACATTGTCCTACTGTACCTACTCGTTCACCATATAGCTAGCGTGCCTTTGAATTCCAGGGATTTATTTGTTCCTCAGATGCATGCTAGATTGTCATAAACGAGGGGTTTGTGTAGATTGGTAAACATGTTTTAATACAGTTCTTAAGATTGCACCACAAGGGGTTAATAACCAGCTTGGGGGTATAAATTGTAAGATCGGGAGTAGCTCCACATTCCTTTGAGAAAGTGACGTCCCTACGTCACGAAACGCGTAAGGGTGGGAGGAGCTTTGAGGAGCCGTCGGCAGGGGAACTCCTAGGGACTCAGGAGGCGCATTGTGTGTGACGCCAGCTGGGCGTGTACCGGAACACAGCCCAATGAGTGGGGAGCGCACGTGTGTCAGACCGGCTGGAGAAAGGCGGTGAGAGCGCTTATCACAACCCGGGGGAGTCAAGGGATTTCCCGTGCAAGCTGAGGACGGCATCCTCATGATGTTTTAAACTGCATGTTATCACGTGAATGCATGTAAGTGTATTTTAGGCTTGTTGTAGCCGTAGTTTTAAATACATTTCTGTGCCAATGTGATCTGGGAGAGCCTTAAGCAATGGAGCCATAAGGGATTGAGAGAGTATTCGGGGGATTCGTGGTACCAGTGGATGTGAAAGGGGACCAAGCACAGATTTTCTCAACTGCACTAAGCAAGAGAATTTCTTGTAAGTAGGCATTTCATATTGTCTAAAGGGAACTTTTAAGTTCAGGAATACTGCGCAATGGTGTGCCTTTTTTTATCATTTTTAGGTGGATTGATAAGTTGCAGCAGTGAGGAAATCTCCATATACCATCTTCAAAGATTTGGACTCTCTGGGGGAACCTCAAGTGACTGTTTTTGTTTCCTATGGACATAGTGACATTTTGAGCGCCTGGTATCCTTTTTTCCTTTATTGTATACCTCTATAATCTATGCATGGGCGGAGACTTTGATTTAGGAAGAACAGCTCCGGGCAAAATGTCAATGGGACAATCAAAGGGACGGCGAGGAGGAAGAACTTCAGAACGGACCTTATCAAATACATCTAAGAATTCTGAGTAAATCTCAGGAAGAATTGGCTAGTCTGGTTTATGAGTATCTACACCACAGATATGTTGAACAGGAGCAATGCACGAACCGGTACATAGAGGACCCCACCGGGTGGGATTCTTGTCTGTCCAATCTAATTGAGGATTGTGTTGTTGGAGCCACGGAAGACCCAAAATTACCTGCACCGCAGGTGAGTGAATCACATCCAGACTTATGCTCTCCTTGTGACTATCTGGCATAGAAAGATGAGAGTCTCTAAGGAAATGAAGGCCGTCTGAAGTGGACGTCCGTCGAGGGACTCCAACCCGACAGGCACCTGTTTTTTCACCAGGGGTATTTTATTTTTTATGGCGAAATCTTGGTCTACGAAATTTCCACCAGACCCGGAATCAATGAAGGCGGAAGTGTGACCGAGAAAATCAGAACCCTCAAGAGTAGCCGGGTGCATGATCCGAGTTGGTAGAGTTTCTTTACTGTAAGTGGTAGAAAGAATAGTACCCAATGAGATCCCCTCATACCCCATTGGGTGTTGGCGTTTCCTGGCTTTGTTGGACAACAAAGTATGAGATGCCCAGGTAACCCACAGTAGAGACAGAGACCTCCATTCCTCCAGCGTTGTTACTCAGAAGCATTGAGCTGGTGACTTCCTAGTTGCATAGGTTCTGGAATGTCAAGAGGAGGAGAAAGATTCAGGGAGGCACTGCGGATAGGAACATGGGTACAGGAGGAGCGAGGATGATGGCATTTAGCCCTAATTTCCTGGATGCGCTAATCAATTCTGATACATACGGAAAAAAATTCTTCCAGGACGGTAGGACATTCCTGAGTGGCCAACTCATTCTTTAGTGGTTCGGAGAGACCCTATAAGAAAGCTGCGGATAAAGCTTCATCATTCCATCCTGTTTCTGCAGCAATGGTCCTGAATTCAAGGGTGTACCTTGCGACAGATTTATTGTCCTGTGAAATATGAAACAGAGTGGATGCCGCAGTGACCTTTTGGCCTGGAATGTCAAAGACCTGTTTAAACTCTTGTTTAAAAGATGCAAAGTTCTGTGTAAGCTCCGGTCTTAGCTCCAAGATGGGGGAAGCAAATGCCAAGGCATCTCCGGTGAGCAGGGCAACAATGTATGCCCAGGAGATCAACATAGGATGGGCTGGACGAAGTGCTTTTCCCCTGTTTTGTTTTAGCATGTGTTTGTGTTTTATGTAGTTTAATACATTTCTTTTATTTTTCATCCACCTGGTGAGTTGTTGAGTGCTTTTGCATAGTTTTTTGTACTGTCTCTTCGTCCAGCCCATCCTACGTTGTTCTCCTGTTCCTATACCCCGGATTGGTGTGACGCGCAGCAGCCATGCAGGTGCACATCACACAAGATTCGATTTCGCTCAATGTGGGGGAGACGGTGCTTTACACAGAGCTGCCATACTCTGCACCGCGCTAACGGAGGAACAGGGAGGCTACAATCAACACTACATTCGGAGAGGGGGCTTCAGAGATAATTTGATACTTTTCCTCTGTTGTGCATATCCCCCCACCAAGTGTTGCAGCTGAGAGATAGTGTATCAATACACATCTCATCCCTATATATCTCTCCGTCTCTCCAATTTAACCCACACAGGACTTTACCTGTATATCATAATACCTACTTACATGAAAATTACAGCTGTTGCTGAGACTACAATTTGACTTTAGGAATATTTATGGAACTTATTATGGTTTAAGGTGAATCTTAGAGCTTATTAATGGCCCATCTGTTACACAAAAATGTATGCCACCTTTGATCTATCAGAAGAAAAACGTGAAGAGGTTAATTCGAATTGTATATCGCATTAATTGAGGAACCCTCTACAGCCATGGGGGTTACCTGCATAACTATTGGGTGTAGGAAGACAGGGTTCCAGGGGCAAAGATACCTCTGAGGTAGTTGGTCTGGTCTGGTTGCTGGTCTGATAATTCTGGACTGGGACTGATGTGCAGACAAAGAAGAAATCTCTTGCTTCAGGAAATCAATCTTATTCTCAAAATATAGAACGCGCTCAGCCATAGAGGATGGGCCTGGCCCACCGCCGGGGGGTCCACGTTCGTTGGGCTGAGCATACTGTAATGCTTGCGCTCAACATGAACAAGGCGGTACACCGGTACTGAGATGGGAAAGTACAAGACTGTGCACCCACAGCAGTGGGAGCACGCCTGGAGGGTGGATAGTCAGTGTAGCCGGGTTTGGGTTGGAGAGAGTGGGTTAGTTTGAGTACTTGCCAAAGTCCGGGGGTGGAGCCAGTGGGGTGGTCAGTGTCAGTTGTACCGTGGTCTAGGGTAGGAGCCACGAGAGTGGTAGATTGTCCTTAAGCTGACATCTGGGATAGAGAGGTGCGGGTACTCAGGTACAAGCTGGGGTCTTTTTCCAGAGGAGGTCCAATAGTCAAGCCAGGGTCTTTAATCAGAGGGGGTTCTATAGTCCAGCCAGGTCGGTACACAGGAAAGCAACAGAGAACACAGTAAGGCACAAGCAAAGCAAGGCAAGGCAAGGCAAACCAAAACACACGCAGGAACACAAGGTCACAAGAGTTATGCTCAGCAATCAGGAAGTGAAAGTCTTAAGTAGCACACAGGAACCAATGAGGCTGTGGGCAGAATGGTGGCACGGCCTCCGCAGAGTTCAGGATAGGCTGCCGGAGACAAGGGACAATCAGGATACTTGCCACTCAGCTGGGGAGCGGTGCATGGCGTCATGTGAGCGCGCCACGCGCGAGAAGCACAGCGCGTCTGGGGTGGCGCAGCTAGACTCCGTGGCACAGGTAGAAGAGCTGCGCGTGCGCGCTCGCTCTGTAAAAAGAGCGGGGATGCACGCACGATCAGCATCCAGTGCAGAGGGCTATGAAGAAGCAGGTATGGAAGGAACACGCAAAAAAAGGAAGTATTCCCCGATTCCTTACACAGATGAGGTTTAATACAGATAAATGTAAGGTTATGCATTTATGATGCAAGAATAAACTGGCGACTTACACATTAAATGCGGAAAAATTGGGGGAATCCATGATGGAGAAGGATTTAGGAGCACTTTTAGACAGCAGGCTTAGTAATAGTGCCTAAAGTCATGCAGTAGCAGCAAAGTCAAACAAGATCTTATCTTGCATTAAACGGGCAATGTATGGAAGGGAAGTACCCCTTTACAAAGCATTAGTAAGACCACACCTTGAATATGGAGAACAATTTTGGGTGCCACTCTTTAGAAAAGACATTCTGGAACTAGAGAGAATGCAGAGAAGAGCCACCAAATTAATAAAGGGGACGGACAATCTAACTTATGAGGAGAGGCAACCTAAATTAGATTTATTTACATTAGAAAAGAGGAATCTAAGAGGTGATATGATAACTATATACAAATATATTCGGGGACAATAAATGGAGCTTAAAGGTTGGAGGAAAGGAGATTTCACCAGCAACAAAGGAAAGGTTTCTTTACAGTAAGGGCAGTTACAATGTGGAATTCATTACCCATGGAGACTGTGATGGCAGATGTAATACATTTGTTCAAAAAAAGGTTGGACATATTTTTAGAAAAGGTATACAGGGATATACCAAATAAGTAAACATGGGAAGAATGTTGATGGAGGGATTAATCCGATTGCCAATTCTTGGAGTCAGGAAGGAATTAATTTTTCCCCTTAATGGGGTTTTTTTTTGCCTTCCTCACTAATCAATAAGTAAGTACAGATATAGGATAACGTATCTGTTGTCTAAATTTAGCATAGGTTGAACTTGATGGACGTACGTCTTTTTTTCAACGTCATATACTATGTAACTATGAGTATGAGGGATAGGATTTTAAGATTCATGTATAAACTCCAGTGTGATGAGGGCAGGTACAATTAGAGATGAGATTTGTATTATTTAGCAGCCACTCTGTAATGCTTGCACTCCCCACAAACAGAGCCGGAGCCCGGTACTGAGGCGGGAAGGTATGACACCACGCACCCACGGCAGCGGACCAGGCCCGTTAGACGGATAGTCTGTAATGCCGGGACGGGGTTGGAGAAGGTGGGATAGTAGAATACTTACCGGATCGAGGAGCAGAGCCAGAAGGGAGGTATGAGTCTAAGTGCCGTGATCCGGGGTTGGAGCCAGGAGGATGGTCAGTGTCCAAAAGCCGAGGTCAAGGGTGGGAGCCAGGAGAATGGTCAGTGTCCGAGAGCCGAGATCGAGGGTTGGAGAGTAGCGGGTGGTCTGAGGAAAGCCGGGGTCTTTATCCAGTGAGGGTCCAATAATAAAGCCGGGTCGGTACACTAGAGAGAAGGCAGTGAGAGGATTAAAGCACAAGTCACAAGGCTAGGCAGAGATGGGGGAATGCAAGGAACCATAGAACTATGCTCAGCAAGGAGTGGGGGTAAAAGCAGGAACTAAATAGCAGGACTGGGCGAATAGGGCTGCGGGGCGGAACGGAGGTGTGACCTCTGCAGAGGCAGAGATTGGCGGTCAGCTGTAAGAGGCATGGAAAACAGCTCAAGTGCTTACCGCGTGGCTTGTGAGCAGTGCACGTGCATCACGCGTGTGCTCCATGCGGGGAGGGAGCGCGCGTCCTGGGCGAGGGCAGAGCCTCACTCCGTGCAGGTCCACGAAGACCACTGCGTGCGCCTGTGCGCGCGTCGTGACGGGGGCAGGGGAAGGAAGAGGATGATGGCGTCGGTGGCGTGCCTCAGCAGAGATCGCAGCGGAAGGTAAGGGGGGTACCCTCTTTGAGGAGGTGTTCCCCGATTCATTACAGTACCCCTGTTACAGGGTGAATAAACGTCACCAGCCTTATGCCAGGCAGACATATGTTTAGGTCTGCAGTGCAGCAGATACAAGGTTAACTTTCAGCTTAGAGGGCTGGTTAATTAGTCTGATCCCAGCTGCCTCATCAATGAGCTTTAAAAACCCCAGGCTGTACACACATGCAGCCTGTCTGATCAAGAGAGAGTACTGAAATGCAGAAGTAGGATTTTGCTATAAGGTCTGTCTTCAAAATACATTTTTGATGAACTGTTTGTGTACTGTTATGCTGGAATCTAAACAGCCCTTGTTGGGAAAGGGCAAGCCCTGGCCAGGACTTAATTTCTGTTTTGTATGCTGAAAAGAAGCTGTTTTGTTTTTGTGTGCTGTATTTTTTTTAAGGCTCAATAAGTAAGCCTTTGCAAGAAACCCACGTGTGGTTGCATGTACCCTGCAACATATGGTGTCAGAAGTGGGATTTTGAGAGGCCCCTGCATTTAAAAAACCACACACACAAGGGGGAAATAATGGAAAAAAAATGGAAACATTTTTAAAAGAGTTTCTGTGTGAGCAGACCAGAAAGCAGGGACTGTTAATGCAGGAGCAGACCAAACAGCAGGGGCTGTTAATACAGGAGCAGGCCCAACTACAGGCAGAGAGAGATGAAAGACTATTGCAGCAGCAAACCCATCTCCTAACCCAGCAGCAGGCAGCACAGGATGAGCGGATGGCCAGGCTGCTGATCCAATTACAGGGGTCTCCCAGTCCAGAACTTGCGAACAAACCCCCGGTCCTCCTGAGGAAAATGACTCAGAACGAGGATCCAGAGGCTTTTCTACTGACGTTTGAAAGGGTTGCCGAAGCCCAGGGCTGGTTTGCAGATCGCTGGGCAATCGCGTTGGCCCCACTCCTCATAGGAGAAGCCCAGGCCGCATATCAGGGACTCCCAGCGGACCATGCAATGGATTACAAACAAGTGAAAGCCGCCATACTGGATCGCTTAGGTCTGACCCCAGAGACCTACCGGCAGCAGTTCCGGAACCTGAAGTACACCTCTAAGATGAGCCCGGGTCCTAGCTAAGCGGTTATTGGACTTGTGTACTCGCTGGATACAACCTGAGCAACACACTAAGGAAACTGTTCTTGAACAAGTTGTGTTGGAACAAATCCTACAAGTAATTACCCCTTCCGCACGCTCTTGGGTAAAACACCATGCTGCTGATACCCTAGCTTTGGCTGTTCGACTCCTTGAGTACTTCCTTGGAGCCTAGGATCAGACGAGTGTCTTGGACCCGATGGATCTGACTTTACTGGCGCTTGTGGATGCCCAAAGAGGCAGACCGGACCAATGGGGAAACTACGGCCCCTACATACACAACCGCCAAGTGCAATGAAAGGAGCAGTCCTTCCAGCAAGGGAAAGGTCCAAACGCCGGTCACCGCCGAGACCCTCATCTACTTCCTGATGGCGGCTCGTCGCCAAATGATAGGAACGTCGCACACAGGACCCATCGGATGCCTGGTCTCCAGTATCCAGTCCAGCTGAGCGGTATCCGCGGCATCCTCCGGCGAGGGAACCCTCTCCTTGTTCGGCCTGCGGAGAACAAGGTCACCATCAGGTGGACTGTTAATGGTTGTTTCTGATATGTTTTTATTTTATTTCTTTGTAGTTTAATGTTTCAATTAATTCATTAATGTATTAATTAATTGTTTTAATTGGTTACTGTTAGAATTATTTTTGAGTTGGTTTAGTAATTAATTGGTTTGATTGGTTACATGTTTGAAAGAATTCTGAGTTTGATTAATTAATTGCTTTGATTAGTTAATGGTTTAATTAATTTATTGTTGATGGTGTTATTGCTTGTATTCATTGGATTAGCTGGCTACTGTTTTTATTTATTGAAGTATGTTTATTTTGAGTTGTGTAATGTTTTATTTTTTGTGTGTTTGGTGCATGAATGTGTTGTGATTAGGGTGCCCATTCACTGCTATAAAGACTTATCATGCCCAAATTATTATTATAAGGGTATGATGTACCACTATACTACTCAATGGGTACAGGGTGGGTATAGTCAGTAGGTGAGTGGGTGCTTAGGCCGGGGTGGGTGCTTAGTCCTTCCGGGTGGGTAGCGGGGCAGGGTGGGTTAACCCCTTAATTACTGTAGCGATTATTAACCGCTAAGATGATTAAAGGGCTAGGGGCCATTAGAATGTCTTTATTATGTATGTATGCTTTCTGGCAACGGAAGACCGAGGGACCTGCAGGTGTGGTAAGTAGAAATGTATTTATTTACTTTATTTATGCTGGCTAATGTTGTGTTTAATAATGGGCAAATAATCTATTATCAATATCTGGATAATAGTCATTTTGCCCATTACTGTACAGTATGGGTTTGGGCGGAGGGCGGGGGGGAATTGATGGAAATGTAGGCCATGTTTATTTGTTAACATATAGGGTTGGTACCTTAGATCTGCGGGGACCTAAGGAGACCACCTGAGGACCCCCCAGACGCCCAGGGGTACCACCTGCAGACCCACAGCTGACACCTGCATGGAAGAACCTGGGGCCACACAGCTAGTGGGGGCCCTGCGGACCCGCAGGGACCACTTGAGAGCCGACAGACCTCCATGGGAACCACCCAAGGGCCTCAGACACCTGTGGGGTTGACCCGGGGACCCCCAGACACTTGCGGGCCCATCCGTAGACCCCATTGTGGCCCACGGTGACCCACGTGGACCACCTGGAGGCCCATGGTGCAAGGCGGTAACCACCCATAGATCCCCAGACCCTGGGGTACTGGTGCACTGTGGGGCCTGTGGACACCTGTTGGGACCACCGGGGACTACCGTAGGTCTGGAGTATGAATCCTGTATGTTAAAAAATAAATAATGGGTTTTACATTATGGGGTGGATGGGGGACGGTTGGGTGTATCAATCGGTATCAATCCCATGCAGGAAAAAGGCCAACATTTTTCAAAGTCCCGCTCATCGACGCATCTCCCCACCATTCTGCCAAAATTTTGTGTCGTATTGATTTGGGGATAAGATCACCATTTTAGTGAGGCGATAGGTGGCGATAGGCGAATCGCGGCTACAAGAATCGCGCGTGTTTATGATCATTCTGAAAATTGTCGAAAAGTGGCTTATCGCCGCTTAGTCAGCGATTTGATTTTGGTCATAAGATTTTTCGGCGATACAGGCCGTTATCGTCCACTTATCAAGGCTTACTGAGTATGAGTAGCCCTTTTGGCCGATAAGTGGTTGATAAGTGCCTTATCGACGCTTACTGAATGAGGCCCATCATCTGTGCTACTGAGCAGCTTTTGTCTTGTCCATATCTGCCTTTCTTTTTCTTTTGGAGTGACGGATAGTGGGGAGGTCTTTTTTGGTGTGTCTGTATGGGATATTTCCCCCCGTGTTTATGGGTGCTTTTGAGAAGAGGAATTATTGATGTTGTGATCCTTTCGCTTTCTCCATTTTCATGTCATATGTTTTTGTGTCATTATTAAATTATTTTGCATTATCACTAATTTTGCTTTTTTCCTTTGTATTCCCTCCTGCGCCCTTTTTTGTGTTTTATGTTCTAAGTGACCCCGTTGATCGCGGGAGAATAGGAGCAGCGGAGGGCCCTTACAATACCTTTGGGGAGAGTCTTTGAGGATAGTGCACACTGAACCTTCTAGCTCTAACCCCAGAAGAAGCCTACTGATTTGGCGAACTAGTTGGGCTTTTTGGACCTTTGAGGCCACCATACCAACCCCTCTACAATCCAGCGCTGATGTCAGAGGTCTCTGGGGCGCCTACTGGTGAGAGAAGCAGACGGGAGAAACTCTGTGTGGATGACCAGGCAGGAAGAAAGTACCAGCTGCTGACATGAGCAGAGTTAAGGTTGGAGTGCGCCCCAAGTCACTCCATGCACGCTACCTTGGGGGAGAGTGTGAGGTTAACTTATCCCCTTTGTGTTGTTTGTTGCTTGGAGATAAAACATTATTGCACCAGCATTTCTGTATGTGTTTCTTCCTACATGTATCTGTGATGGCGGCTTAACCTATGAGACCCTGGATCAATGCAGGAGTGCACAACATCACTCAGCAGGGCTGGTATTATTTAAAACCGTGCAATCACTTTATTATTTATTTTATTATTCACTTCATTCAGTTTGCGCCGTGAACACACATTTTATGCACTTCTTGGTTATTGCAGTTGGGAAACTGCAAGTGTTTTTGGCAGGACCTGATATATAATGCGCATTAAGCACTGGAACATTGCACTTTAAATAGCTGTACATTTGTCACTTGTCACTTGTTTAAGTTTGCGCCTTATTTTCTTTATCTGGAATAATAATGCCTATGGTGGACAAAGAACTCTGAAACCACAGCTGCATTTAATCTGAGCCCCTCAGTCTATAGCTGCGTTGTCCCAAACTCAGACAGCCTTTGGCACAGCCGAAGGGCAGCCAAAGGGTGTGAGCCGTTTGCTGATGTTTGGTTAAAATTACTCTATTTCATTCTGAAACTCATCAGCCGTTTTATCCCTTGTGAAAAAGTGTGTGCTCCGCTAATCAAAATAAATAAGTACAAACTATATATAGTGTATATAATCGAAATACCACTTAAACTAAATTGTTATAGTGTAATTAGATGGCTGCCAAATGTTAGGTAACTCTGACTACCCTAGCCAGATGAAGTACTGTGAGAAAATTGTTACTAGACGGCGCCAATGCTGTATAAACAAACAAACTGTGTACAAAAGCATATGTGAACAATTGATAATAATCAATACTACCAAGCATAAATGTCCTTGGCAGAGTAAAATAGCAGGTAAGTCCAGCAACCGATGGATCCAAATGATGGACAATTCATGGGATGCAGCAAATGTGAAAGAAGGAAATAAAACAAATATAGAGTAATTCTGCAAAATTAAATGAACTAAATGCCCAAGGTATGCAAGATAGTGAGATGAACAAAAGATGCATTTAATAATCAATAAAAATACAATAAAAACAGCTCCCTTCCTCACGCTGGCAAACAAAAATTGGAATCCTACTTACTAGACCCAAGTAGGAAATGTGCATAGAATATCTTTGGATAACAGGAAAAAAAACCCTCTCGCTGCCAACAGCCACTTCCGGAGTTCTAGCGGTGCGCCCTCCAGACCCGCTGGGGCATGATCCTCCAGTTCACTTACTGAGCGATCGATTGGCCGGCTTCCCTCTACTTGCTTGGTAACTCCCGATATCCCGGATGTCCGCTTGCTTCTCTCGTGAGAAGCGATGGTAACCACAGTTTTAGTCCGGGTGTGACGTAATGTCTCAGGAGGTCCCAAATGTCTGTTAGGATAGAGTGCACGTAGATGCTACTATATTGGCGCATGCGTGGGAATAGGGCAAACTCCACCCTACGCGTTTCACGGATCCTTCCGCTTCGTCAGCGGTATAGTGTTTGGTTAAAATTACTCTATTTCATTCTGAAACTCATCAGCCGTTTTATCCCTTGTACCCAATTTTCCAACTCTAACTGTCCATGAAATGTCTGAATTGACTATATGACCCTGTACATTTAATGTAACAATGTATTGTTATCATAACTCTGTGCCCAGGGCATACTTGAAAATTAGAGGTAACTCAATGTATTACTTCCTGGAAAAACATTTTATAAATAAATAATAATATAAGCATTGTTTAACTTCCTACCCATTTCCTTCCACTGGCCTTTCTTCAAATCCTAAATCCTTAATTTTTATTCTTGTGTATGTTTTGTAGCACCAGAGAGGGACATGGGCAGGATGAGGATGAAGACGGCCTTCATCGTGGGTGCCTGGAAAAGGTAAGTGCAATATGTATTTACTGTATTTATTGTGATTAATGTATTTTAAATGGGCAAATGCACTATACCATATGTGGATAATAGTAATTTTGCCCATTACTGTAGTTTATGTGTTAGGGGGCAGGGGGGGATCTGTGTTGTATATTGCAATGTTTATTGGGGGCAATTGTCCCCAATAAACATGCTATTGTGCCTTAACTCCTTCATTGCCTTAGCAGATAGCTGCTAAGGTAATGAAGCTGCTTTAATGTATTTTTATTAATAGTGTGCAGGGGCAGGAGGTCTCCTGAGATGAACCGCTTTGATTTCTGGCTCAGGGTCCCTGATGAAGTATATCTTTATACTAAACGCGTAGAAAGAGGGCGCGTTCCAACCTATTACCTATTGAGGTTTTAATCTGTATATCAGCATTGACTCTGTTCGGGACAATTCATTTGGCTGCATTGACTAAAGATGCGACGTGACACGAACTTCTGGACGGCGCCAATTGATGACATCACAGGCATACGTGCAGCAAGCCGGAACCGGCAAGGGGAATCCTCCTCTCTACAGCAGCGGCGGCCATACCCACACTACGCAGTGAGAACTCCAACTGGAGTGGAGAAAGCATCTACCTGGCCCTCACAAACGGAGGAGAGAGACCCAAGCTGTCACGGCGTGTTCCAGTATCGTAGTTTGCTGAGTGGTAACATGTCCCTAACATGTCCTGCTGTTTAATTTCTTCTTTGATGTACGTGCAGTACTTACCTTAAAGCTATAAATACTTTTTAATTTTACTACACTATCAGGTCTTTTTGCGCTGTTTTTCTTTTTGTTTCTATATAGTACTTACAGTATATAGTAAATGAGACGGTGAAAGGGCTTATACACAGTTTATTTTAGAAATGATAAAATCAGACGGGGTTTAATAAATGAACAGACTTGGAAAATAAAAGGCACAAAGGCAATTATCTGTCAGATCTGCCTTGCACTAGTGAATGCGGAAGACATTAGAGCTTAAAACATGCTATTAATGCAATCTGATCACACATTGGATAGTGGCTATGATTTGAACTGCAGCTGCTTCAGTGTAATGCTGCCATGGAGCTTGTCAGGCCTCTGCTCATTCACGTGCTCTGTAGGTTTCTAATTTGCAGCTAGCCAGCCAATCACAGTTTAAAGTAGACCATCTGTTTGGGAATGCATGATTAAAGAAGAAATTGCTAGGGTTAGCTTCCTTTGTGAAATGCGATGCAATATGCCAAATCCCTACTTGAGTCCTCAAACATCCAATTACAGCAACATTGACAAAGGACATATACATGTCATATAGTAGCTGTCAAGGACCAAAAATCCAAGATGAGATTTGGGTGTCCTGTACTTAAAATATTTTGGTACAATCATTTAGATCTAAGTAAGACTCCATTAGTAATATTAATTTATATATAAACACTATTTAATATGAATAATTACAGTGGTCAATTTAAAATACATAGTGATTATTATTTAGATCTCAGGGACATACCCGTAATTTGATTGTTAAAACATTACATGTCATAAATATATAATTGTAATTATGATTATATTGCAGTTCGGATTTCAGAAAGTGAAAATCAGAGTATGTGAATAAAAGTCAAGTAATAATAATAAAAATAAATTAATATTTTATTAAAAAAATAACATTGTATTGCTATAGGATTATAAATGTTTTCCTTATCACAAAGTTTACGAGGCTGGCGATACATTCAATACATGACTGCCTTCCAATGAGTGAGTCCCACTCAAATCAATTAGACTTGTCATATCTGCCATAGAGATGGAATGGAGATGGAAGAGTTGCTATTCAACTGCACATTTCCCATTACGTCTATTTATATAGTGTCATTAAAGGTGTTCATTCGATAAGAAGTTTTATGATGTGATGGAAAACGGTGTGGTGGTTAAGTAATTCTGTGTGTATCACAAGTCTTTGTACAGTTAATCTACAATGGGTCTAACAACCCTCTCAAAAAAGGAAATGTTAACTTTTGTCAGTAATTTATATTTTACAAATAATTCTAGAGATCAACATGTCATAATCCAAACTAACCCCAGCTAAAAATAAATCTTGGCCATTTCTTTAATTATTGCTGCCTCTATAAAACACTTATTTCAAGCACCATAACTTGTAAAACCCATATATAGTAGTATAGAGGAACATGAGGCATTGTATACAAAAGAAATAAAGCCGTTTTATCAAATGCAACATTTTTACCAAAGTTGAATGGTCAAATGCTCTCACATTTCTAACTTTTACAGCACAGATATTCTTAACTATTTTTACAATACAGTACAAAAAGCTTTTCTCCAATGTTTTATAAATGAAGATTTTTTTAAATGACATCAGACACATTGCTACTAACTTTTTTTAAGCCACCCTGACCCCCCGTCTGAACTTGTTAGACCACAAATGTTATGTTATACTGTACTACGCTTGTGTCTGTTCAAAGATATGTAGCCCCGGTCCCCTCTGGGCTTTATTAACCCTTCCCTTATAACCCTTAACCCTTATAGGCGGTTACCTGCGCGGCGGTCGGCGACCCCCCTTACGATTCCGGTGGGGGGTGATGAGTATGGGAGCTGCAGGAGGAGGAGATGCTGCCACTGGGGCGATCGTGTGCCGGCGGTGCCGGTAGCAGGGCGCCGCCATCTTGTGTATAGTTGCGCATGCGCAGGACATAAGACAGAGGCGGCCATTAGCGCAGGAGCATCCCTAGTGACGGCCATTACCAGGGAAGGCTCTGTGTGGGACTACAAGTCCCATGAGCCTCAAGGAGTTGATATACCAGGTAGTCACAGCAGCCAATGGGGTTGTCAGAACTCTTTGCTCTCTTATAGTGATACATTTCGCGTGCTGGAGAAAACAGGCAGTTTGTGACAGTTGAAGCTGGGAGCAGGTTAGAGGAGGTTGCACGTACAGGGAGCCCCTTTACTAGGACAGTGTAACAGGGGACTTATCCCTGTTCAAAAATGTGCCTCTAATCCAGCAGTGTGGTGGTTAACAATTAACCAACACCACCTGGCTGATTACAGGTATCAGAAAAAGCCTGCCTCTGAGACAGGAAGGGAGATTCTTCCTGAGCTCACACATGAGCTGAGATGACCCAGGAAGCAGAAAGAGCAGGGAATTCCTTAGTCTCACACGTGACGTGGGTCTGAACCAAGGAAAGACTGCACTGTCTTGAGCTGCAGAGATCTGCACGCTGCCAGCAAGACACAGGGGACAATACCTCTAAACATAGATCCTGACATTGCCTTATCGCACAAGGGTGTGGACACCAGGAGAACAGAGAAGCCTTCCCCTACAACTACAAGAGACAGATAAGACTTTTCTTATAAGACTGTTATCTATGTCTTTATATATATATGTAAATGTCTCTATGATTCGGGCTGGTGAATCGCTGGGCTAACCACGCAGTTAAAGAGAGCTGGATTATAAGTGTATATATACTCCAAAGTGAAGCAGATTTTGTTTGCTGATTTTCACATGTTTGCTGTATTTAAAGCGACAGGCGCAATAACGCCTTATTTTAATTTCATCTTAAAACAGTCTCCATTGTGTACCTTTGCACATGTCCTCTTACATATGGTGTCAGAAGTTGGGATGAGAGGTGGCCCTTGATGTTCAAAGGGGCCCCGGAGACAGCCTGTGAAAATGTTTGTGCTTTTGCCTGCATAGTTCCTGCAAACAGTCTGAGCAACACAACCAAATAAATACATCCAGGCAGCAAAACTGCACTGCCTGTGTAAAATGTTGTGCTTATTTTCCTACATATAGTTCCTGCAAACAGCCTGAGCAACAAAGCAAAGAATAACATGCAGCAGAGACCAGAATTAAAGGGATACACATCAAGGCAGGCCACAAAACCACAGATGGACTCTTTTCCCCAATACCAAGAGGAGAGAGAGAGAGACTGCTGAAGCAGGTAAACCTTACTTGCCTATCACAGTAATGTGTAATATGGTTGTTGAAAAAGGGGCATTGCCTTCCAGCCATAGTCAGGGTTCAAGAAGTGAGTTAGCGCTCCAGAGGAGCTAGGCTTTGTTTATTGTTTTCTTTAAAAAAAAATTGTGCTGAAGCAGTGAATACAGACAATGACCCCCGAGCGGTACTGATTCTGGAAGTAAAGGCTGCCACACCACATAGGAATACCAGCTGTGAATGGAGTATATGCAGAAAAGTGTGAAATTGATGCAAGACTGTGCTGAAGCAGGGAAACTTTTACAGACGATGACCGACGCAAGGTACTGGTTCTGGGAATTTAAAATGACCGCCCTGCTGAAGTCAAATACAGACTCTGCAAAAATGGGGAAGAAAATGTGTTCCTGGTGTAAAGAACCCCACCACACGGAGCAGTGTCCCTTCAGGCCTTATTCAGACGATGAGAGTGAATGCATGCACAGTACTGCTAATATTGTATAACTTACCCAAGGGAAGAAAAAGTCTACAGAGATGGCTGTGAGAGCTGTGACCTCCACAAGCTGTTACGCTGTGCTCACCACAAATGAGGCGGGACCACGGTGCTGAGGTGGGAATGGATAATATTCCACCCACAATACGCCACCCACAGCCACGAGGGCAAGTCTTGTGTGTAGAATAGTCTGGATATCCAGGCCGGGGCAGGAGAGGTATGGGTAGTAGAAGGTACTGTTAGCAAAGTCCAGGGTTAGAGAGAGGAATGTAGTCGTATTACCGTATGCCAAGGTCGGGAGCAGAGAGAGCGGGGTGGTCGTATTGCCATAAGCCAAGATCGGATGCCGGAGGTTCAGAGAAGTCGTGGAGGAAGCCAGTTTGGTACACAGGGTCAGGACTGAAAGACAAGACAGTACTAGGGAGGCAGAGAGTGATGAGAAAAGCAACTGGTTCTATGCTCAGCCAAAGTGCCAGTGGCACAGCTGAGCATAAGTAGGCAAGGAAGTCCAATGGGAAAGCAGGAGCATGTGGTGTGCTTCCAGCGAGGGCTGCCATAGGGCAGAGTGCAGTAGTAGGAAGTACCTATGGAGAAGGGAGGCAGGGCTAGGTGCAGAGTAGCACTGTGTGTAGTGAAATAGGTGAACAAAAGAAAAGTGCGCAACAACAATATATAAATAACGTGATGAATGTGATACAATTAAATAGGTGACCTTGTGTATAGTATGAATATTTATGGAGCGTCTGCAGCTGTGACACCAGGGATGGCTCTGGTCCCCCCTAAATGCACACAAAAAAAAGATTCCTGATGAAGAGACCCTTTGTGGTTTCGAAACGCGTAGGATTGATGACATTTGCGAACCCTCTACATCCCAGCACTCCCAGAGAACTGATCCGGTGTCCTGCAGACTTGCGACGAAGTCTCGCGATCTTGTGACGTCACAGACCCGGAAGAAGCTCTCCACCAGGACGCAAAACCGCGTGTACTCCGCTGCTCCGTTATACACGAGATTTATGCAGTGACGGGCACAACGCATATAAGCGGAGGTCTTTTTCTGGACTGCTGAAGCTGCACTAGCCTTTCCCTAAGGCGAGAGGCCAAAACACTAGCGTTTGGAGTGGAGATTTTCCAGGCCCTACATCGAGGTTGTTGGAGTGAGAAGGAGAGAGCCACGAGACCATCACAGGCGTCCGTTGGTGCTTGGGTAACAATAACCCTGAAATGCTTGTTTAAATTTTGTTTTATGTACGCACAATATTTACCTTCTTATTTTGGTTACTAAAGATATCATTTAATGCACTATGAGCGTTTAGCACTGTGTGTGATTGCGCCTCCGTGCGTGTGACTGCGCCTCCGTGCACGTGACCACGCCTCCGTGCGTGACTGCGTGTGCATCGAGGGGGAATCCTATTTGGCTGGCACTGTGCACGCGCGCGAGGGGTTGCAGCGGTGGTCGAGCGGCATGCTGGGAGCGGAGGAGCCTGTGGCAGTGCGGGTGAGTGAAGAGCGCGCCGATGGCGGCATTGCTCCTCGAGCCTCACACAAGCAAAATATGCCCACCTGTAGGACTACCACAATTTGGGGTTATAGCAAATACAGTGATAACACTTGCAATAGCGCCTCCTGAGGTTGGGAAGAAAAATACACCTGATAGCCCCAAAATGGAGGACAAGATGCGGCATTTCTGTAATAAACCCTACCCCATGGAAGAGTGGCCTTTCCAGTCCGATAAGGAGGAAGACATCTCTTACGGGGAACCCAAACAGAATCAAATGCACAAAACACTCCAAGAATGGTGGGGGTGCCTGAACTCGGTACGAACCGAAAAGACTGCTCTCTATAATGACGAATGTGATCGGCAGGAGGAAGAGCGGGAACAGCAGATCGCTTAATTTTTACGCCACCGAACGCAACTGCAAGGAAAACATGGCGAATACAGTGAAGCTGCTGAAGTTTCAAATAAAGACGGAGACCCCAGTATCCCTGATGGGACAGAGTCAACAAAAAGGCGGAAAAGGAAAAAAGGGCCTTCACTTACTGTGGAAGGAACAGACACGTCCACAGATCCTGCAGAGGAAAAGGGGGTATGAGACCTGCAGCCTAGAGAAAATTGAGAATTCTTCCCGCGGATGACCGAATATCCAGAGGGCCCAAGGTAGGAGTCGTGTACCCCAAAGAAGTGTCTGCCCGGTGCTAATAGTGAGAAACCCTCAACCATACCAGGGAAGCGGAACCGGAACCAATAGGTGACAATCCCGTGACCAGCCCTGAAGATGCCCTGAAAATTGCCAGGCGTGACTGTGATCTGCTCCGTGAACAATTGAAACTGAAGAAAGATGTTTACGTAGAGCTACAGAAAAATAACGTGGAGCTACAGAAGAATGTGCTCACAATTTACTCTTTGGCCAGGACAGAATTGGATGATCTCAAGATGGAGCTAGATACTGCCAACGCTACTATTGCCACCATGGTGGAAAAGCAGAGCCAATCCGATAAAATAATAGCTAATCTGAAGCAGAAGTATGAGAAGGCACTGAAAGAGATTACAGTCTTTCAGCAAGAGGTTCACAGTCTTCACCCAGAACTGAATGCCTTACAACAAAAGGTCAACAGTGTCCGGACAGAGGTGGACGTATCCCAGAAGGAGGTTCATACACTCCGCATAGCACTGGATGCCTCACACCACGAGTTCGGCAGCTGCCGCACAAAACTGGAAGTCTCCAAAAAGGAACTTCACAGTCTCGCTGAGGAGCTGGACAATTCTAAAAAAACTATTGTCAATCTTAATATAGATCTCAAAGTCTCTCCAAGGAGCTTGAGACCCTCAACCTAGAGATGGAAATCTCACGTCGGGAGACAGTCAGTCTCCAAGCAGAGGTGTGAAAATGGAAGGCGGACTACAAGGAGGCCCTGAATATTACAAAGACTAAAAAAAGAGAAAATTTAAGACTAAAAAAAGAAAATTCTGAGTTGACAGACCACGTCAATGGAAAGAATGAAAAGCTCCACGAGTTGAAAAAAATAAAGAAACTTCTGGAAAGTGAAAAGTTTGAAGCAGAGCACCGACTGCAGAACCAACTACAAGGTCTGCATTCACACCTCCAGAATACCGAGGAGAAGCAGCGAACTCTGCAGGAAGAAAATCTGCATGCTGCTAAAGAGGTACAAGCGTTGCAGGAAGTCTGAATACCCAGTGTGTCCCCACAGAGCAGTATGAGGAACTAAAGGCCACGCTGCAGGTCTCCAGAGCATTGTTAGAGGCGGAGCTTCGATACCAAGTGACTCTGTATGAGATGGAGCGGGAGAAGGCCCAGAAACTGGAGCAAGAGCTGGAGAGACAGAGAGTCTGTTCCATCCCATTGAGTCAGTACACCAAGGAGAAAACAGACGCAGCGGCAACCTTGACAACAAAAATTACAGAGCTCAAGAATATGAAGGAGACACTGACACAAACTCAGAGAAAGCAAAGTGCACAGATAAATTCCCTGAGAAGAGACTTGCAAGACGTACTCAAAAACCAGGGATCTCTCGCGGATGAGATTACAGTACTACAAGGACAAGTATTGATCCTGACCAAGCGTCGGTATCCCACAGCCACAAAAACCCAAAGAAAAAAGGGTACAGTGAGAGCTGGGAACACCGCTCATTTGTAATACAAGGTTGCAAAGTCTAAACCACCTAAGCAAGCACTAGCAAAACTTTCAGCTGGCCAACATGCAACACAAAAGGTATACGTGCCGAAACAAACCCAGAAAAATCCTTAGCTGGTTAAGCGGAGAAGATAGGACGTTCTCGGGAAATGGAGGTGGAATTGCAACTCAATCCCAAAGAGGCTGAACTGGCAACTTCGTTGAGTGGAGAAAGTGCAGAAAGACAGCTTCAAGAGCGGAAAACTCTAAGGGCTATTCTTAACCTCTCTGCAACTATCGCCATACAGTCTATCTACAAAAAGAGCAGCGCCCAATACAAGGGAAATCTCATGACCACGCACTCAGAGAAAAAACTTTACTTGGAAAAAGTCCTTCTCGAACGACTGAGGAATGCCTGAGCTCAAGCACCTTTGGGAGGAGACACAAATAAACTGGAGAAAGGGCTCCAATCCCAGCGGGACTGAAGGTTCTCTTCCTCCATCCACTCTCATTTAAGTCACAAAAAGATCTCGAATGAGAGTGGAAGGATGGTCTTTGGCCGTGGCAAGCCCGAGCTTCCCACAAACAGGGGAGGTATGTTACAGGGGACTTATCCCTGTTCAAAAATGTGCCTCTAATCCAGCAGTGTGGTGGTTAACTACTGGTAGACAATTAACAACACCACCTGGCTGATTACAGGTATCAGAAAAAATCCTGCCTCTGAGACAGGAAGGGAGATTCTTCCTGAGCTCACACGTGAGCTGAGCTGACCCAGGAAGCAGAAATAACATGACGGGGGGCTGAACCAAGGAAAGACTGCACTGTCTTGAGCTGCAGAGATATGCACGCTGCCAGCAAGACACAGGGGACAATACCTCTAAACATGGATCCTGACTTTGCCTTATCGCACAAGGGTGTGGACACCAGGAGAACAGAGAAGCCTTCCCCTATAACTACAAGAGACATATGTATATGTGTTGCTTGACTTTTTTCCATCTCTCCTGTTGTATTTCCATTCTTGTTTTATCATTATAAATTTTTTATCCTGTTTCCCACATATGATTGTGTGCTTTTATTTTATCTATGTACATTTAGTAACGTTTACTTACTCTCCTTTCTTGTACTCAAGCAGTTAATCGCCTTCTGAGCTGATCCCTCCAATGTAGGAGGAGATTTGAGGCCAGACCATTACCATTACTATCTCCAGTTATTTTCATTATCCTGATCAACCCATACATCACAGAACATGCAACTACAAATAGTACTACCAATGGTCTACACGTTAAGCCCCCCGGACGAAGCAGGTGACGAAACGTGCGCGTTGGGGCTTGTCTGTCTCTTCAGGATGCGGTGGTGCCCTCAGCTGTGTTTCCCCCTCCCTGCTGGATCTTGCAGTCTGTGCCCCTGTCATCTTGGGAGCATGCGCAGTGGAGCGGTTCTGGTATACTCCCTCTGAACCTAGGAACACTCTCTTGGCTGTGGATGTTTGATACTACCTTGCTGGACTGGTCTAAGTACTTCTGTGACCCCCCTTTTGGCATTTGGCATTGTTACCTGTCATGTACATGCCTCTCTGTGTGTGCTTTACCTACAGGCTCAGCCCACATCATGTGATTTTGCTAATATTATATGTATCTATCTTTATATTTTCACCTTACACAGGGGGCCTTATTTAGGTAGCCTTGACCGGCCGGTCAGAGTGTTTTTGAGGCAAGAATTTTCTTGCCTTTACACTTTCATGTTAAAGGGTTAATTCATTGTTCATGAAGTGTAGCACTGCTTTCCAGCACACATCTCCACATCCCAGGTTCAGTTTCTGTTCCCCCTAATGATTTGTAGTATTTGTATGTATAAGCTCATTGTTGCTTCATTCCACTTATCTTAGAGGCTCAGCATTATTTCAGCTTTGAGGACACCACTGCTCCTTTTTAACAATTTATATCTGTATGTGATTAATAAATGTTGATATTTTTTGTATGCTAGAGTGCTACTTTGGGGATTCTTTTTTCTGTGTCGGTTTTCATATATATAAATGTCTCTATGATTTGGGCTGGTGAATCGCTGGCTAACCATGCAGTTAAAGAGAGCTGGACTATAAGTGTATATATACTCCAAAGTGGGGCAGATTTTGTTTGCTGATTTTCACATGTTTGCTGTGTTTAAAGCGACAGGCGCAATAAAGCCTTATTTTAATTTCACCTTAAAACAGTCTGCACTGCGTACCTCTGCACATGTCCTCCTACAGCCAGCGTACCCCTATAGGCCCCAGATAAGTACTATCATTAAACCCAGCTTGTGGTTGCTTCAGGGACAGGCCCTAAGTAAAGAATCTGCCCCTTTAGATATTTGATGAAATCAGGAAACAGCTCATATGTTGCGCAGCTCTGACCATTGGGTCTGGGATCAGACCCTCTGAATAGAGACTATCTTCGCGGAAGATCACGCCACGCGGTGACTGTGGCCTGCGGACTGGGAATGGACCAGCCCTACGGTATAGATGGTACAGTGATATTATCCACGCCGGAATTCACCCCACGCGTAGGAGGACGGCACGTTGGATCAGCCGGATCCCTTTCTGTTATTCTGTGAGACCCGGGTGCAGGAGCCCTGGGCAGGTACCAAATACAGTGCACTAACATAACAAGGGATAGCGCTATCTCTAACACTTTGGGTGGGCCAGGACATTAGGGAAAGGGACATCAGCGAATTGGTGCCCAGCACCCAGCTACATTTGGGGACACCCATGTTGGTATGCAATGGGGTGAACTGCTATATGTATGGTCTTATGTATATTACTGTGTGGTACAGAGTACCGAGTTTATTGCTTATAGTAAAGGTTGCTAGCATATATATTGTGTGCGTGCATTATTATTATTATTGTTCCTGTAAGCGGACAATCCCACCCTGTTGGGATCCCTTACAGGTGGAGGCGCTGTATCCAAAGAATCGGGTAACCACAATCTCCCAGCGGTGGAGGATCAGGCCTTCTGTGAGGTCAGGTAAAGCACCACACACGTTAACACAGGTATATTTCCACACATGGTCCCTATCTGTGATTGGGAGGGGGAAAGTGTGGTACATTTGGAGGCTCTGCTGAGATCTCAGACCTGGGGTACTCTATTCAAGTCAAAATTTAGCTGCAATACGAGTCTGTTGCACTCTCTCCCCAAACCAGCCTCTAGAGTTCGATGATTTAATAGATAAAGTACTAGCTCAAGAGAGTAACCTACGGTTACACCGGTCCAAAACCCTGAGTGACTCTACAAAAAGAGAGATGACCATTAATTCTGCCAAAGGATATCATCAGGATGAACTAAAAAGAGCAGCGATTGCAAAAGCCAAAGAAATCGAAGGCGAGGAGGATTCCACTGCTCACAAAAATCCTACTACTACAGCCACTTCCCAAAAGGGAGTCGGCGGCTTCCAGAGCTGAGACCCCTCAGAGTGGTCCAGTCTGCTTCAGGTACGGTCAAAAAGGGCACTTTGCTAATGCTTGCCTGGGAACAAGAAAAGTCAGATACGACCCCCCTAAAGCCATGATCTGCACGGCATAGACTGAAGAAATTCCCTCTTACTCTTTCGATGGCTCAACTCCGCCAAACACTGGAGAAGCCGTATCAATGGATGCTTACATTCGTGTGGGGCCAGCTGCCATTATACGCAACCTTGTAGAAGGCTTATACGCAACCGCATTGTTAAACACTGGGTCTCAAGTGACCATTGTGTATCCCTCGTTCTATGATCAACATCTGAGTCACCTGCCATTGCAAATGGCGGACACCATGAGACTGTGGGGATTCAGTCATGAGGACTACCCCATTGACGGAGTGGTGAAGCTTCGGCTAGCCATACTACAGTTGAATACCGGCAAATCCCACCCAATGGATGTGGAGGTGTTGATATGCCCCGAGCCTCAAGAGCATCAAAGCGCTCCGGTCATCCTGGGAACAAATACCGATGTGGTATGTGAGTATTTCGAGCCTACCTGAAAGAGGCCAGTTAACTACCCCTATTGGCTCTACCCATCCAACCAAGTATGATGGGAGAAGACTGTCCGAACCTGATGAAGTAGAATATGGGGACATATTCAATACTCACGATGGAGTGACCATGATTCCACAAGGTGGAGTAGAAGTCATGTACTTGGAATGCTATTATCCAGAGCGAGACGTGGCCGACCAGCTCTTCTGCTTAGAAAGTGCACCCGAAGAGGATGCCTGTCACGGCTACCGACTTGTGCCTGAAATCCGGGAGTGGAAGGGAGAAATGCCTAGGAACGTCAAGGTATACGTCCACAACATCTCTCCCTATCCCATGCCCTTAGACCAGGGACAATGGTCGGGTCGGATATACCCTGTTACATCTGTTGATATGATATCCGCCCAAGTAGATGATGTGGCACCACCTGAGCAGCCCATGGAGATGGATAGAGGGCTCGTTTGACCGCCAAGTTGGAAGAGCGAAAGGACGTATTCTCCACAAGTGAAATGGACGTGAGCTGTAGCCGAAACGCCCAACACACTATCCAACTAAGTGACACCACCCCGTTTCAGGAACGATCCCGTCGTATCGCCCCTCGAGATGTGGAGGTGTGAGGATTCGCCATCCTTGCGGTCGCAAACCATCTCCTCACCCCAACAAGCTTTCCGTGATGGGCACTCAGGAGATTCTTCCCCCTCACAGCCCGTTCGATTGTCCCATCGATTTGTTTCCAGGCATTACACCTCCCAGAGGGACTTCCAATCCATTGTCTATGCCTGAGACCAAGGCAATGAAGGAATATATTGCGGAGAACTTACAGAAGGGGTTAATACATAAATCCACCTCTCCTGTGGGTGCAGGGTTTTTCTGAAGGATGTGACCTTACATCCTTGCATAGACTTCCGGTCCCTTAACAAAATCACTGTCAAAAAACGCTATCCCTTGCCCCTCATTTCTGAACTGTTTGATCGATTTTAAAACGTATTAATATTGGTATGTGTGAGCTGGATTCTACTATCAATTGCTAAAGATTTTAAAATGTATTATTATTGGTATGTGTGAGCTGGATTCTACTATCAATTTGCAAGATCCTAAAATGTATGTGTGAGCTGGATTCTACTATCAATTTCTACAGCTTTTAATATGTATTAATATTGGTATGTGTGAGCTGGATTCTACTATCAATTGCTACAGATTTTAAAATGTATTAATATTGGTATGTGTGAGCTGGATTCTACTATCAATTGCTACAGATTTTAAAATTTATTAATATTGGTATGTGTGAACTGGATTCTACTATCAATTTGCAAGATCCTAAAATGTAATTAACAATTTGGTGTGTCTGAGTTGATGAGGCAGAGCCCTCCCTTAATTATTAGTCAATGTGGCTGTGTTTTAGAATACTTAAGGCAGAATACCTTGGCTGTGAGCCATATGGCTGTGTAACATCAAACTGTAACTGTTAATGTATATTTTGGTAGGGGTCCTATGTTTATATGGTTAGATATCCTGTTTGACCAGAATCCTGAAATATTCAAACTGTCCTGTCAGCAACGTACGATAGCCACGGAAACTGGGGGTTAGCTGACAGAATATTGCTTTGTTAAGGATAACTATAGCAACGACAGTTGTGGGGGGAGTTGACAGGAAAGGGCATGGTTAAGAATAACTATAGCAACGACAGTTGTGGGGGGAGTTGACAGGAAAAGGCATTGTTAAGGATAACTGGCTTTTGTTAAGTGTACATGGCACCTCGGCAACCTGAATGAATTGTAACTATGTGACAACACCCCGAAAAAGCTATAAGAACTGATGTATATGCCTATTAAATCAGACCAGTGAGTTAGAACGATACCTTGTGTTTCCGAATTATTCACTTGTCTCCAGACGTCTGTCCAGCTATCCTGTCCAGCACATTGAACCAGAAAGGGACCTCCCGGGAGGCAGCCTTGAGTCCACAGGGTAGACCTGCTACCATACGGCGGAAAGCAGACCACATTTTCATCTGGTGTCTACAAGTGCGGATAGGGCACCATCTGGGTTAGTACGAGATATTTATTGTTAGCCGTATCATGCCCGGGTGTCTCCCTATCAAATGATACCCTATGTATATAGTCTGGTGGACTAAGGCAAGGGTAGAATAACTACGAGTTAAAGTCTCATAGAATACATCGTGGGTTAGAGTCCCGGATGTGAATAATATTCTTTTTGATATATATGAGTTCAATGTGACTGTGGAAGCTGATTTTTGTTTAAAATTTTAAAGTGCTTAAGTATTGGCTTGTATTGTTTTGCTGGCTTATAAGTAAATATTTAGAGTTATAAGTATATAAAAAAAATAAATATATATATATATATATATATATGCAAATACAACTGTATGCTCATCTGCATGTCTTAGGCAGGTCTGTACCCCGCCTTTCCCCATCATCACCCAGCATACAGCACTTCCACTGCAGCAAGGGATTCTGGGAAATGACATGCAAATGAGCACACAGTGTCACTTTTTGCCTCAAAAACCATTTTTAACATGGTTCCCTATAGGCTTAAGCTTGCTGCATGGTCACAGCTTTGAGCACAGCCAGGGTTAAGGTGCATACCCAGAAAACCACCCACAGACAGCTGTTTATTTTTTTTATTTTTTTTTTTATTCAACACCTTTTTTAAGTTTACAAACTTTTTTGGTAACCAAAAAAACACACCATAGTGACAATCGTCACTTAACATTAGAAAGACACCAAAACATAATATATTTACATTTTCTTCCTCCTTCCTTTCCCCACAGAATATTACTGTTCAAAACACAATTACACACACTTTCATCCCATTCTGTCGCCATTCTTCCTTCCCAGCCATCCATCACTTGCATACATCAGAATTTAGCTTCCTGATCATATAATCATCCTACAACAAAGCTTTGCTACAAAAACGTTTAACCTTACATCTAATTATTTCTTCTATTCCAGTAACTTCTCTAACGGAAACTCGATATTACATGTAATACATTTACCTTTTAATCTACGAACTTCCTCTCTACCCAACCCTGTCTTAGTAAGCTGTGTCTTTAGCTATTCTAGTCTATGCTTGTCCATCACGTTGCCTGCCCACATGTTTATTCTATTTAACTCTTGTTTTACATACCCCTCCCTCTCCTACCCCTCCACGCTTATCTGACTTTTTTGTGAGGACGAGCTATTACTCTCACTACTCTCTTTCTCCCTCATCTCTCCCCTAGCCTCTTTTATTTTAACCCACTGTACATGCTCCTTTTTTAATTCTTCATATTGCTCTTTTGTCAGCTGTTTTCTTTGGTACATCAATTTTTCCAATCTTTCTATTATCTGTTCATCACTACTCCCCCCATGCTGCTTCTGGAAAATACCCACCCAAAACAGAACATCTCCCACTGCGTTCTCAAAATGTTCCATTTTCTCTTTTAGGGTTACCTTCCCTGATACTTTTCCAACTTTACCCTCTACACCCTTCTCTCTAGGCTCCACTTTACTCTGGCTATCCTTATCATCCTTTGTTTCTATCCCTTGCGAAGACTCGTTTTCGCTTCCACTAACAAACCCTTTACACTTACTCTTTCCCTCTCTGCCTTTTCCACTCGCACCATCAGGGCCTGCCTTCTCCTCAGTTTATTGCGCTTCCCTATCTAACTTCTTATTTTCCTCTGTTCCTTTTCCCCACTCCCGTCAATACTGGACAAATCCAGCGCACAAAACTTTGACATCACCCTATCTTGCCGTAGCTCACTCTTCCCCTCCCCTTCAACTTTACAAACATCATTGTCACTTTGTAAACTACGTTTTTGCGCCCCTTTCTTGGGTCCGGTCGTGTCCATTATTTCCACTTCCACCTCCCCCTCAATTGGGCCACTCTCTACCATTTCTTCCCTTCTTAAATACTCCTCATACATTGCTGTTATAGCCGGATCAAGCCCTCCCTCTTGGGAACTCTCCATCTCACAAATTCCCTGACCCTCCACTGTCTCTTCCTCTTCTTCTAGCACAATGCCTCCTTTTGCTGCCAGGGCATATGACCTTTTTGTGCACTGCCTTGCCAAGTGTCCTTCCTCTCCGCATAGATGGCATCTCTTAGGGACTCCACAGTTGGCTGCAGTATGTCCCTCTTCCCCACAATTACGGCACACAATTCCCGTTTTCGTGCAACCCTCCTTTGTATGTCCATAAGTATGGCAATGCCTGCAATATAGAGGCTGTCCCGGGTAAAACAAAAAACCTCTGTCCCCTCTGATATTGAACATGGCCAGTGGGCGCGTCACTCCTCCTGCACATGATGGATCCCGTCTGAACCGTACCCAGAAACGTCTCTTCCCGTTAAACATGCCATACGGGTTTTTAAGTTCTTCACCTCCTCTGATCATTTCACAATACCTTTTCAAAAAAGTCACAATCTCCTCTTTTCTTGCATACGGATTGTACATGTGAATTACAAGTGGTCTCTCCTCCAGCATAAAACTTGGAATTACCTTGATGCCATATAAGACCGGATCACCAGACTTCTCCTTGCACTTTTCAAAAGTGCACCAAACATCCGCTTCTTGATGACAGGTCAGGTCATAAATCCCCTGTGCAGGGAAATCCTGAAGGCAGAAGATGCTCTCAGCATCCAGAACAATCAATTGCTTCAGCACCTTCTTCACTATCCACTGCAGGTTCACTCGACATCTCTCGGTCTCCTCGATCAGGAACCGGATGGAATTGCGCATTCCAGCTTGCGACGTCATCTCCGCTCTCCCAAGCTCAGGTGCGGCATCCCAAAAGCAGCAAGGGACTTTAGCCAGTAAAGGCGATGTCCCAGGGCAAAGGTGCCGGCCCCTCACTTCCGCATCTACTCGCTCAGGATCACTCCTCTCAGCTCGAGATGGCGTGCCCCCCCAAAAGCAGCAAGAGTCTTTAGTCCCCGAAGGGACGATGACTCAAGGCCAAGGGGACACAGTCTCAGCTACACAGCTGTTTCGACCTTGATGGGTCTCATCAGTGTGGGGTTGATTTTAACTGGGTATGCATGAGAGGCTATGGGATAGGCTATACCATAATACTGAGTTAAGTTATGGTGAGTAAAAAAAGTGACAAAAACCCTCCACAGGAAAGCAAATATGCAAATACAACTGTATTCTCATCTGCATGTCTTAGGCAGGTCTGTACCCCGCCTTTCCCCATTATCACCCAGCATACAGCACTTCCACTGCAGCAAGGGATTCTGGTAAATGACATGCAAAAGTGCACACAGTGTCACTTTTTGCCTCAAAAACCATTTTTAACATGGTTCCCTATAGGCTTAAGCTTGCTGCATGGTCACAGCTTTGAGCACAGCCAGGGTTAAGGTGCATACCCAGAAAACCACCCACAGACAGCTGTTTCGACCTTGATGGGTCTCATCAGTGTGGGGTTGATTTTAACTGGGTATGCATGAGAGGCTATGGGATAGGCTATACCATAATATATATATATATATATATATATACTGTCCCGGCCAGCTTTATTCTAAAGCTTGCCGGGATAAATGCGGGGCTTTTCTCCGATTTGAACAGAGTTGTCCCGCAGTTTCCCGCTCGGCGGCCGCTTCAAAAGATAAGCGCTAATGGCGCTTATCATTGAAAGCGCCCGAGGCGCGGGAAACCGGCCGAAAAGAGCCGCGCGCCGTCCGCGGCTCTAAAATTCCCGTGGTGGAACCCGGTTTAGAATAAAGCTGGCTGCCACTGTATATATATTGTGGCAGGACGGCCACGCGGCGGGGTCAGTAAGACGCTAGACACGATGGGAAAACTTTAAACACTAGTGGTTTATTAGCCACAACCAAAATAAGTACGGGTGCACTGTCCCTTTAAGAAACTACTTTCTTGAAAATTAAAGCTTAGTCCCATTAGGGACACTAACTCACTTCTTGAGCCCTTACTAACAGGACAGCCAGCTAATCTGGTCATGCCCAAAATATGCTACACAAAGGATAATGATACGTATAAGAATAAAGTCTTATCTGTTTTGCCGCTCCAGTAGCAACAGGAACACGGTTCCGGGGAGCAGGCTATGTCCAGCCTCGCAGCGATCTTGATCTTTATCCTGGGTTGGGGTCCCAGCTGGTCCCAGGAGCCTAGCTCCTCGCAGGTCTGGGGGACCAGAGCAACAGCCATGGCTTCCTAGCCGGGAGAGTTCTCTCCACCTTCCTGTGGAAAAACAAGCTCTCTGTGTGTGTGTCACTTCCTGTTTTAAACCTGCAGTCTCTCAGGCCTCCTGCTTAATTAGGCTGCAGGTGTACTTCTCTCTGTCTGAGGAGATTAACACTCTGTGAACTGGCTGCAGCATCTCTCCATTCACTGTCACAGCCTACTGAGTCAGTGACTCTGTCACATATCCCTCTCCCCAGCGAAACATTGTCCTGTGGAGCGGCCCGTGCACCTTTCCCGTGCAACAGCATCTTTGGCGAAAATGTCTGACGTCGGCCTTCCCTCCCCCCCTTTTTTTTTTCTTGCCTTCCAATTTAGGCATTTTCTTTTTGGGGTAATTACCAGGCCATCTGGGCCTGAGGACTGGTACCTCACTATTTCCTTGTGTTCAGAGACTCCTTCACCCTGTATAAGAGCCTTGACTTCGGTCAGCTCATTGCATACTCTTGCCAGTGACTGTTTGGCCTTTTCCTGTGAAGACAGCAACTCCGCTTTAGCGGTGATGGGTTTTGGACCTTTTTCCATCAGCATACCTTCAGTGTTGGGTTTCACATCATTTATTTTCAGAGTTTCAAATTGGGTGGGGGTCTTTTTAACCCCAAGTGCACCCCATGATGCCTCTCTTTTACAGTCTGCAGACTCGAAGGCTTGGGCCTGTCTTTCTTGTCCCCTTAACTTACTCCGTTGGGAGTGTTGCTGAACAAACAAACTTTCTCATCTTACAAACATGGACACTCTTTAGTCCCATTCTCGACTATCTCTTCACAGCGGCTGCCTTCCTTGCAAGGAAACCACTATGGGTCCCATAGTACAACTGGCGTCTTACTGTGCTACAGCATAGCACCTTGGTCTTCCCCTCCCGTGCCTTGTGAGAAGTTGACTGTAACACTGCAACGGTATTGCAGTCACGTTTCCTGGTGCGCCTCACTTGCTTTATCTCTACCACCCTTTTTCCCATGGACTGCTTCTGTGACCCAAGGGTCTGTCTTAGGGTTGTAACCTCTTTCTCCAATTTCAGCTGAGGAATCTCCTGCTGGGCAGCATTAGAGTCCAACGTAGCATCCTGCTCAGTCTTCAGAGCCTCGAGTATCTCATCCAGGTCACGCTTTTGTTTCTCCGCCATTTTGCGGCCAGCACGCTCAGACTCCAGGTCCTTCCTCAGGTCATGAAGCTGTCCTTCTGCATTTCTTTTTTCACTCAGTGCAGCTGCCAGTTCATCTTCTTTGGCGTTGAGTCGCGATTTCACATCTTCTAGCTGGTTCAGCGCAAGTCTTAAGTCTGTTTCTTTCGCTCTATTTCTGACCTGCCACTGCCAGTGCTCCTCCCGGACCTTGTCCAGCTCCAGCTGCAGTCGGGCCATATCATTGGACGTGTGGTCCAGAAGCTTGCGGGTATCAGCCATCTCGGTTTCATAGCGCAATGACAGGCAAGCCACCTGTCGGACGGTCACCTTCTCCCGCTCGGCGAGCTGTATCTTGTGCTCAGCAACCTGCGTTTGCAGCTCTTCAATTTGATCCTGAAAATCCCCTCTCAGGGCCCTCACCTCTTCCTGGTGCTTGCTCTGGGCTTGTGTCAGCTCCTCCTTCATCTTTTGGAGCCCTGCAGTTTTTGTCGCCAGTATCGCTGTTGCTTCTGTCTTCCAGGCTTCTTTCTCCTTGGCATACTGACTCATGGAGATTGAGTTGCCTCTCTGCTTCTCCAGCTCTTGCTCCAGTCTTTGGACCTTTTCATGTTCCCTCTCACACAGAGTCACCTGGCTTCTAAGCTCCGCCTCCAGCGATGCTCTTGTGGCGCTCAACGTGATCTTCAGCTGCTCCAGGGCGAGGCATTCTTTTTCCAGCAATTTCTCTGCATTCTGCAGAGCTGCCTGTACTTCATTTTTTTCTTGAGCCAATTGTGTCTTCACTTTCTGCGCTTGGTGAAGCTTCTCAGTCCCATCACTGACCTGACCAGTCAGGTTTAAAACCTCTTCCTTCAGGTTTATATTCTCCATTTTCAAAGTCTCTACATCCTTTAGGACCGTTTCATTGGCTTTCTACAAAGTACCCAGCTCTGCCCCTAGCGATGCTCTTGTGGCATACAGCGTGGCCCTCAGTTCCTCATGCTGTTCTGTGGGGACATACTGGGTACTTAGCCGTTCCTGTAGCACTCGCTGCTTCTCCTTGGCTGCTTGCAGACTTGCATGTAGCTCTTGCAGCTGGCTCTGCCATAAGTGCGTTGCCTGTGTGTGCTGCTGCAGGGAGACACGTTGCATCCTCTCTGCATTCTGCAGTGCTTCCTGCACCTCTAGCTTTTCCTGGATCAATTGCTTCTCCACTTTTCCTGCTTGGTGGAGCTTCTTATCACCTTTACTGATTTGATCAGTCAAGTCTGAATTTTTCTGCGTCAGACTTACATTCTCCTTCTTTACAGTCTCTAAATCCCTCAGGGCATTATCATGGGTTTCCTTCAACATACCCAGCTCTGTGTTTAGACTGTGGCACTCCTGGCATGAGAGCTCCAGCTCTGTTTTGAGCGTGCTACAGTAGCTTCTTGGTGAGAAACTTCTAAGTCTTTGATGAAGTTTTGCACATCTCTCTGGGACATCTGATAGCATAGTCTCCAGTCAGGGCTTGTTCTCTCTGATTCCATGTTAGCAATTGCGGTGTTGGCCTTATTCAAACTTGTCGTCAGCTCCTCCAACTCACTCCGCAAGAGTTGCTCTGTTTTCTTTAATGCCGCATACTCTTGTATAGCTGGGAGTATACACCTCTGTACCTCGTTATTAGCTTCTCGCTCCCTATTCAATTGTTTCTGCAAGACATCATAATCACGCTGGGCAGTTTGGAGTGCAGAAATTAAGGCCTCTTTTCCCTGGATGAAGGATTCAGCTTCCCTTTGCTCCTCCTTTTCCTTTGCCACCGTTCCTGTGACAATTCTGCCCATCACTCCGGTCTGCAGCACATCTCGGTGGCTTGCTGACGCCTGTTGTCCTGATACAGCAGGCTCAAGTGGTTCGGTCACTTCCTCGTTGACTTGAAAAATATTTTTCTTCTTTCTCTTTCTTTTATTAGTTCCAGAGACATCAGTGGTACTGGGCACACAAACACTGGTCACTTTTGCAGCTTTCATCTGCGGGTACGTCTCTCTTCTCGGAGCCACATATGTGTCGTCATCATAATCATCATATGGCCTGAAGGGACACTGTTTTGTATGGTTACATTGCAAAACTGACACATGACGACGGCCATTTTAAAACCCCGTTTTTTTTTCTCACACCCGACGAGGCAGACTTTGCACAACACACGTAAGTTATATGGGCTTTACAATCTTTGAACCTTCTGGGTTCTCCTTAGGGCAACTTCTTTGCAAAAATCCATTTTCACTTTCTTTCTTACCAGACAGGGCAAACTTTACTCACAGCACTTGCTAGCTGCAAATTCCCTCACTTCAGCAAACGGCATTAGCTTTGCACAGCAATCCTTTCATACCCGACAGGGCACAATTTACACTCAGCGCTTGCTAGCTGTAACTTCCATGCTTCAGCAAAAATCATTTTTTTTTTTCGCTTCAGTTCAGTGTCTCAACACATCTTCATCTACTGACCCCCAGAGGCGTAGCATCCCACTTCTGACACCACCTGTGGCAGGACGGCCTCGCGGCGGGGTCAGTAAGACGCTAGACACGATGGGAAAACTTTAAACACTAGTGGTTTATTAGCCACAACCAAAATAAGTACGGGTGCACTGTCCCTTTAAGAAACTACTTTCTTGAAAATTAAAGCCTAGTCCCGTTAGGGACACTAATTCACTTCTTGAGCCCTTACTAACAGGACAGCCAGCTAATCTGGTCATGCCCAAAATATGCTACACAAAGGATAATGATACGTATAAGAATAAAGTCTTATCTGTTTTGCCGCTCCAGTAGCAACAGGAACACTGTTCCGGGTAGCAGGCTATGTCCAGCCTCGCAGCGATCTTGATCTTTATCCTGGGTTGGGGTCCCAGCTGGTCCCAGGAGCCTAGCTCCTCGCAGGACTGGGGGACCAGAGCAACAGCCATGGCTTCCTAGCCGGGAGAGTTCTCTCCACCTTCCTGTGGAAAAACAAGCTCTCTGTGTGTGTGTCACTTCCTGTTTTAAACCTGCAGTCTCTCAGGCCTCCTGCTTAATTAGGCTGCAGGTGTGCTTCTCTCTGTCTGAGGAGATTAACACTCTGTGAACTGGCTGCAGCATCTCTCCATTCACTGTCACAGCCCATTGAGTCAGTGACTCTGTCACAATATATATATATATATATATACACACAGCCGCGGCCCCTTTTATTCTCCAACATCTCCAAATTTTCCGCAGTTTTTTTCTGAATGCCACACACTTCACCGCACTTCACCACGTTCATGCCGCATTCTGACCGCATTCATACCGCATTCATACCGCATTCATACCGCATTCATAACCGCGGTTGATGTGTTTATTGATAATGGTTCGGATTTAATTGGTTGCAATTCTTCGCGTATCCGCCAGGTGGCAGATATTCATAAATTGTAATGCGCATGCGCTTCAGTAATGTGTCTACTTGCAGGTGTTTAAAAAAATACCACAGTGGTCCATTGTAAATTGGCCTTGGGACTGAAGGAAGAAGTTACAATAATGTATCAATTTAGGCTTTTCATATTAAAAAAAGACAAGCACAGTTTCTGGTCTGTTTATTGTCCTGAGAGTCCCACCATGAGTCAAACTGCACAACTGCAGTCCGTGTTCCAAAAACCCGACAGAACGTACACTTATTTAATATGGGCCGCGATTAATGCAACAGATGATAAGATGGCAAAATTTTCGCCAGATACTCATGTGTGGAAGCGTGCAATAAGGAAAAAGTTATGTAGCGATCCATGTTTTTTTCATATTGATCCCAATTTTTTTGGAGGGTATTGGTGTGTATCACTGGGGTTTTCCCGTATCTATGATCATGAAGACGGCAAAAGGCGAAAGGTCGTGTTAAAACCAACTAAGAAATGTCAGTCGCTGGCTAGCAATGCGCCAGCACCAGCACCAGCTTCCAATAACGGTCCCACCGTCAGTGAAAACCTGGTGACCTGCAACCCTAGCTGTCTGTCCCCGCCCGGATACCTGCAGCCTGAGCCGGATTTCTCGTACAGTTTCGAGCAAGCTTGCATGTACCTAAGCAATTTCCAGCCTCATCAGCTGACTACAGGTGTAGTAGTCCCGCTGTCACCTATCAACGACGTGTATGATCAAGAATACGGGACTGGCAGTGGCTCGGCACAGCTGATTGGGAAAGTCTATGGTGAGTAATGTTGCCGTATTTTATTCTGTTTTTTTTTATTTTGAAAATATCAATATCAGTGCGATTCAAAAGTCAAGCGATTCTCCTGTAAGCAATATGATTGGCTGAGCGGCTTCTACAGTAGATACTGCACAATTGGTGAAAAGCTATGCGCATGCGCATTGGAACCTTCTTGAAACGCATACTGTATGCGTGTCATCACATCGACGGTAGGCGCATGCGCATGTGAACAGGAGACGCCCCCCGAGAAAATTATTGGTGGGACTGACTGTGAGAACTTCTTTAGGGGACTGACTGACCATTGCAGTAAAACTTTTACTTTTTTTTTGTTCCTCAAAAAAGAAAACTTTGTAATCTCATGCGGAAAATGGCAAATGGAGGGATTTCGATGGATAATATCGCTTTGTGTTACAATGCCGGCACATTGCTGAATCTGAGTAAAAAAAAACAAGTACTGGAGTCTACAGTTTAGTGGCCGTTGTTATTGTGTAGGTTAGAATACCTGAAACAGTATGCTGATGTTTTCAGACCATATACAATACTTTTTTATATACTGTATACTGTCTAATAAACCCGAAAAAATAAAAAGTATGCATTTATTCTACATGTATTACTGTATGTTATTATGGTTTGTCCTTTATTAAAGTACAGCAAGTTAAAACATGTACAGTACAGCACAACAGTATGGTGTTATCTTTATTCAGGAAATTTAAAAACATGCAACATCTCCTTTATTAAAGTACAGCAAGTCAAAACATTTACAGTAGGATGGTGTACAGAACAGTCAGTCAGGCCTGCACAACTCCAGTACTAGAGGGCCGCAAACAGGCCCGGTTTTCAGGAGAGCCTTGAAAACCGGGCCTGTTTGCGGCCCTCTGGGACTGGAATTGTGTAGGTCCTGTGTACAGTAATTAAAAACATTTCTTCATTAAAGCAAGTTAAAATATGTACAGCACAACAGTATGGTGTTATTAAAAAAAAAATTATTCAGGAAATTTTAAAACATGCAACATCTCCTTTATTAAAGTACAGCAAGTCAAAACATTTAAGTAGGATGGTGTACAGAACAGTCAGTCAGGCCTGCACAACTCCAGTTCTAGAGGGCCGCAAACAGGCCCGGTTTTCAGGAAAGCCTTGTAAACCGGGCCTGTTTGCGGCCCTCGGGGACTGGAATTGTGCAGGTCCTGTGTACAGTAAGTAAAAACATTTCTTTATTAATACAAGTTAAAACACGCAACATCTCCATTATTAAAGTACAGCAAGTCAAAACATTTACAGAAACATTTACAAAAAATAAACAACAGTTGAACAGTCACGCAAATTCGATACCCACCAGATTGTACTTTCAGGGCCGATGCCTTGTATGGCGCAAAATGACATTAATGGAGTCTCAAACGATTTTCATTAAAGGATCTGTTATTAAAAAATAGCGCCGCAATTCCTCCACCATAATCCTTCTTAAATTTTCAGGAAGCGCCCTTTTTTCGCGATTTCCTTCATAGTTCACTTTGTAGTCCCACTCGCAGTACACCAAGTAGGACACTTCGTGCTTAAAAATTAACATGCCATACTTCTGGGGTAAACCAGCACTCATCATCCTATACTTCTCCCTGAGTGCCGGTGGCACCTCGCGCAGGGTGATGTCGGGCACCGAATTGATGCAAGCATATGTAGGTTGGGTTCTGGGAGTGGGTGTTCTTCTGTGAGCGGGTGTACTTGTGGCGGCGGCCGAGGGTAGGTTGTCTGGGAGGAAGCTTTCCTCCTGTCTTGGTCGCCGTGTTGTCTTGACGGGGTTGTCATGTTATCCTCCTCCTCAACGGCATACATGTACACAAATTCTTCTGGTGGAGGGGGTGCGCTTGGTGTTGGAAGGCGGTCGAAGGTCCCATTCATCACATCCATGCCACCCTCCTGCTCCGGCGTCGGGGATACTGGGGCATTAACACCGAGCAAATTATATATCCCCGCTATGTCAGTCTCTATCTTCTCCATCCGTTGATCCATCTTCCGCATCCATTGATCCATATTTAGCATGGTCTCCAGAAGCAGATCTATATTTACAAGCATAGTAGAGTTCCAGGGGATATACACACTTAACCCATTCAGCATGCGGTCTAACGAGCTGGTTCTTGTGCATGGGGTGCTGTGGACATGTGGGTGCTACAGAGGATGAGATGGGGGTTCCATGGAGAGAAGCGGCAGCGTTGTCGAAGAAGGATGGATGAGGTGACCTGTGGATTTCAGGGAGAAGAGAGAGGAGAGAAGAGAGACGAGAGAAGAGAGAAGGGAGAAGAGAGAGAGAGAGAGAGAGAGAGAGAGAGAGAGACACTATAAGTGTGTTGCAGTAATGTGAATGGTAAGAATTGCCAAGGGAATAAGAGGAACTCTTCGTGTAAAAACAAACCGAAGACAAATCCTCCAAAATTATGTGAGCCTGTTGACTTACCAGACATAACCCCTGACCCACATTCAGTAACCCTTATAGTGACTCGCAAATACAACCCCATGACGGAAACCCCAAAACAATATATTAAAGAATGTACGGCAGATTATTACATAGATACGTTTGTAGATAACATGGCCGGATGGTCAGAGGCAATAAGATCCTCAGACCCCTTTCCCCCGAGAAGGTAGTTTCTCAGATTTCCATATATTAATGATAAAAGGTCTCTGTCTAGGAGACCATAACTGGCCATGGTTCGGTCCAGACCCTGGGTGGGACATGAAATATATGTCATTATGTGGCCATATTTGGGTCAAGGTGGCAACCCCAAGTACTAACCTGAAGCAAGGAGAGCCTTTATGGCAACCTCCACCTATACACCCAACACCCATGTAATACCCTAATGCCCTACGACAGGATCTACTAATCCCAGATGTTCCCCCTCCTCCTCTGCCATGTGTACAATCACCACCACCCCTGTACCCCCTGGTGTCATTAAACCCGAGTTTGGAGCCGGTCCTTATGGCAGCATTATCCTATTATGCTAATAAAGGCTCGGAGAAACCAGTCAGACCCTGACATCAGTGGGATGGTTATGTATATGACGACAAAAGGAGGATGAGGATATAGAGTCAATGGGTGCCACAGGGTCAGCAGATGAATAAATCGCCGACCCCCCTGCAGTTATCATAAAACCCCCTACAATCACTATGCCTGACGCTCCCTCTCCGGTCCATAAGCATCTGAACGGGCATGGTTCACTGCAGAATTTAATGCCCAAAATAGTGTCAACTACTGTAGTAACAGCTAAAGTCACGCTACAAACCAGCATTCATGATATGACCCTCTGTAATCAAGACCCGCCCGACCCACCAAAGGGGGAGTCAAGTAGTTGTGATGTCACTGCCCAATTTATGACTCTCGGTAAAGCGATTCTGTTGCAATCAGTTGATACAGCACTGATGGAATCATGGGCTAAGGGATGTCCTGACCCATATAGGAATCCTAACGGTGCTATAAAATACCTTAAAAAGAAAAGTCAGGGATACAAATTCACAGGGGAAGATATCAGATTTTGCCTAGATTGTTTGACTGGCCATGTAGATGTTGATTGGGGTGCCGCTGACACCCATCTGAGTGTAGATCATGACACTCCAGATGATAGTGGATTTGTGTGGCAGGATTCTGGCAATATATCAGAGATGTTGGAGAAACTGCAGAAATATTTTGCAGCAAAGGGTAGATCCAGCAAAAATGTATGTTTGATTATGGCTATAAAACAAAAGCAGGAGGAGAGTGTTACAGATTTTTGCAGAAGGTTTAAAAATGGGTAAATTCAGCAGGAATGCAAATACCTTTTGAAAAGGATGAGGATTTGAACACCTTGTATGTGCAGAGTCTGCTCAATGGGCTACATGCAGAATACAAGCAAATTGTTTATGACTGTTACAGGAAAATGTCGACAGAACAAATTGCAAATGAGTTGGCGACAAGGGATGGAGCTGTAGTTTTTCCAGACCGCAATCCTCCACCTCCACCTGTCACTGTTATGTCACTGTTATGTACGCAAATGGGGGACAGCAACAGAATTATAGGGGTAATAATCAGAGAGGAGGAGGTAAGTCAAGGGGAAGAGGAGGTAGAAACCAGTCGAGAAACTAATCCCGTAAACCTGGAGAATGCTATAACTGCGGAAAGGCAGGTCACTGGCAGAGGGATTGTTGGGCACCCAAAGCACAGGATAGTGGACAGAATCAGCAGAAATATAGACAGAACTTGCAGAACCAAAACCAAAATCAGGAGCAGGATGGTCCACACCCAAATTACCAAAATTACCAGGGTAACCATGATCAGAACATGACCCCGCGCTACCAAGTCTCTTGGAACCAAGAACAAGGTCAGCCAAACGGCCAATAGGGCTGCCCGAGAACTAAAACCCTCATCTGCCCTCAGTAATCCGTGTCCAACGGGTGGTTAGATATACCTTTGTTATATCTCTATGTGAATGGCCGTTTAATTGATTTTTTGGTCGACACAGGAGCCACTTGCTCATATTTAAATAAACACTCGTATCAGGGAACAATGAGGGAATCAGATGAGTCCTCTATGGGAATTGAGGGTACACTGACCAAATGTTATACTACACCCGTAATATCAGTACAAATTGACCCAAATTCAGAACAAACATGGGAACATCCTTTCAGAGTGATTCCCCAGTGCCCAGTTAATTTGTTGGGACGTGATCTTATGGCTAAAATGCAAATTGCTATACAGATCGACCCTAAAGGAGGGTTACATTTAATTTCGCCAAATTTCTCCAAAGATAATTATGATTTGCCTCTCCTCCAGCATGACACAGGCAGTTTGAAAGTTCGCTCTTTAAGTTTGAAAGACAAATTAGTGGAGCAGCTGATGCAATTAACTGACTTTGCATCTGAAAACATGGCATACAACACAATCAAATTGAGAAAGCCTATTTCTTGCTGCATATTTGAAATGCAGAAAAATGATGCAGCGCACCGCGATCCAAAAGAAGAACAGGTCTGGCCAAAAATGAAGAATCTTTATTTAGGTATCATAAAATCAAGGGATGCAACCCTTCTACGCGTTTCGTGCATAGCACTTTATCAAGAAGTGTTTCTGCACTGTGTAAAGAGCGTTTAAGTAACAATGGCTGCCAAATCTCGCGATATTTGGTGACGTCACGATCGCGTCATATCCAATGGAATCTGACTAACCCGCGCATGCGCATCGCGGCTCTAAACGGGGGAAGCACCAGTACTCACCCCATCTCCCCACCACTGCTGGGGAACGCCTCTAGGGGAGTGCCATACAGGGAGGAGGGATGCATGGGAGACTGTATCCGCCCCCATCCTGGCTCTGCGTGCCTGCTAGTGGGAGAAAACATTGCAATAATCTAATGGTGGCATCTCAACTGTATATTGCTTAGAGAATTGTGAGCGTCATGCCCATATTTAACCTGTTATGACCACATGTAGTGGGAGCCCAGATATCTCCACTTCAGCCAGCCTATCATCCTGGATGTCACCGGAGAAGGCTGAATATGAAGCACAGTGTCTGTCACCCATTCCTTCGATCATATATCAGTAAAGAATAAATGAAGATACCACTTTTGTCAAGCAAAATTGTTGACAAAAGTTATAAACAAAACCATGTAATCATTATATATTGTTCTATGTTCATGAATTTATTAAAGTACAATAATGCTATAAAGTCTAATGATTCAAAAGTAAATTATTTATAAAAAAAGTTATATAGCGAAACTGGGCAGCCATTTAACAAAAAACAAAACATACAATTTTATTGGTTAAAAAATACATATATATACATGACAAACATAAATGCAAATAAAACCAATGAATTCGTGTAAAAACAAATGAGTATCCTTGTGATGACAGTGAGATTATAAATAATGTAAACAATTATATTTTAAATTCCGTCTTGTGGGGTACCCTAGGAAAGATACATTGTTCACATTGCTTATAGCATGACAGTATTCATCAAACAAGCAAATTGATCAGCGGCCTTGATGACCAAAGACTAGTAGCTAGATATGTGGCAACGATTTCATGTTGTTTGTATATTTAATTAACATTGTGTTTTGGTTGTATATAAAATTGTGTTATAGCTAGCTGTGTTATCCATTAATCTGGTAAGTTTGAGTCAAAGAGAAGTAGCATGGGGAAGTTTAGGGAAGTTTAAGGGAAGTTTATCAGGGAGAGCCATAGTGTCATCTCAAAGATTCTGATATTACTATTATCTCAAGAAGTGGTTTATGGTCCACTCTACGTTTATCCCTTCGGGAAATCTCGTTCTCAACGTAAATATCCAAAAGGACTCTCTACAGTTTAAGGTGTTCACAATATCTCCCCCTCTCTCCTTTTTTGTTATTTTCTCAATTCCCACAAACGAGAAATTTCTGATGCCACCCTTATCACATTCTGTGAAATGCTTTGATACCGGATGTTCTAAGTCTTTCTTACGTATCAATCTGCAGTAAGGATGCAGGAGCACTGCAGATTGATACGTAAGAAAGACTTAGAACATCCGGTATCAAAGCATTTCACAGAATGTGATAAGGGTGGCATCAGAAATTTCTCGTTTGTGGGAATTGAGAAAATAACAAAAAAGGAGAGAGGGGGAGATATTGTGAACACCTTAAACTGTAGAGAGTCCTTTTGGATATTTACGTTGAGAACGAGATTTCCCGAAGGGATAAACGTAGAGTGGACCATAAACCACTTCTTGAGATAATAGTAATATGAGAATCTTTGAGATGACACTATGGCTCTCCCTGATAAACTTCCCTTAAACTTCCCTAAACTTCCCCATGCTACTTCTCTTTGACTCAAACTTACCAGATTAATGGATAACACAGCTAGCTATAACACAATTTTATATACAACCAAAACACAATGTTAATTAAATATACAAACAACATGAAATCGTTGCCACATATCTAGCTACTAGTCTTTGGTCATCAAGGCCGCTGATCAATTTGCTTGTTTGATGAATACTGTCATGCTATAAGCAATGTGAACAATGTATCTTTCCTAGGGTACCCCACAAGACGGAATTTAAAATATAATTGTTTACATTATTTATAATCTCACTGTCATCACAAGGATACTCATTTGTTTTTACACGAATTCATTGGTTTTATTTGCATTTATGTTTGTCATGTATATATATGTATTTTTTAACCAATAAAATTGTATGTTTTGTTTTTTGTTAAATGGCTGCCCAGTTTCGCTATATAACTTTTTTTATAAATAATTTACTTTTGAATCATTAGACTTTATAGCATTATTGTACTTTAATAAATTCATGAACATAGAACAATATATAATGATTACATGGTTTTGTTTATAACTTTTGTCAACAATTTTGCTTGACAAAAGTGGTATCTTCATTTATTCTTTACTGATATATGATCGAAGGAATGGGTGACAGACACTGTGCTTCATATTCAGCCTTCTCCGGTGACATCCAGGATGATAGGCTGGCTGAAGTGGAGATATCTGGGCTCCCACTACATGTAGTCATAACAGGTTAAATATGGGCATGACGCTCACAATTCTCTAAGCAATATACAGTTGAGATGCCACCATTAGATTATTGCAATGTTTTCTCCCACTAGCAGGCACGCAGAGCCAGGATGGGGGCGGATACAGTCTCCCATGCATCCCTCCTCCCTGTATGGCACTCCCCTAGAGGCGTTCCCCAGCAGTGGTGGGGAGATGGGGTGAGTACTGGTGCTTCCCCCGTTTAGAGCCGCGATGCGCATGCGCGGGTTAGTCAGATTCCATTGGATATGACGCGATCGTGACGTCACCAAATATCGCGAGATTTGGCAGCCATTGTTACTTAAACGCTCTTTACACAGTGCAGAAACACTTCTTGATAAAGTGCTATGCACGAAACGCGTAGAAGGGTTGCATCCCTTGATTTTATGATACCTAAATAAAGATTCTTCATTTTTGGCCAGACCTGTTCTTCTTTTGGATCGCGGTGCGCTGCATCATTTTTCTGCATTTCTGGACATCACTCTACAGCAGCACGCGATGGAGGGGAAACTCTGGTGAAAGCAGTGGTACAGTGAGTACATAGGGCCAGCCCAATGAGGCAGAGGAGGCTGTCCTAGGACTACCTACCCCTGCCTTCAGGGTATCTGGTGCCCGAATTTATTGAGACTCTAATGAATGTATCTTAAATAGTCAATATCCAGATTGTATTCCACTCCTACCTGTGTATAGGACACTTTTGAGCACCTTACCTCATCCTAACCTTGCTGCATATTTGAGCCTGAAAGGGAAATGCACCATCAGCACACAAAGCACTATGTAAATATAGAGGGTTTGTGGTTTACACCTACAAAGGTTTATATCTCCACAGAAAAGGGAGCCTTTAGGCGGGCACAAGGACAGCAACTTGTTTTCCAGGACAAGTATCTACCTTTTGACAGGCTGTGGGAAATAGAGTACAATCTGACAAGTTTAGACATACCCCCACAATTGCAGGATATTGACCCACGGGTATGGGCTACCTCAAACACAGACCCAGGTTTGATTCCATGCACACCTTATGAAGCAACCCTCAAGTCAGGTACACACCCAGTGTATATCAAGCAATACCCACTATCACATGACAAAGAGGCAGGAATATAACCAATTGTCAAAGAGTTATTAGCAAAGGGAGTGATTGAACCAAGAGTGTCTCCATACAATACACCAATCAACCCAGTGCCCAAACCAAACTCTACTCAGTGGAGATTCACACAAGACTTGCACGCAGTAAATGAATTAGTGCAACCCTTAGCACCTATTGTACTAGATGTTACGGCACTTATTACTGCTATACCCGCAACAGCAACATATTTTACAGTAATAGATCTAAATTCAGCATTTTTCTCCATCCCGGTGCACCCCAACACAAGGCCCTTGTTTGCTTTCACCTATAAGGGAAGCCAGTATAGGTGGTGTAGACTACCACAGAGTTTTTGTGACTCGCCTACGGCCTATTCCACGGTAGTCTGTCAGACTCTTGCAGACTGGTCCTCGCCCAGTGAATCTGTTTTGCTGCAATATGAGGACGATTTGCTCCTATGCAGTCACTCAGAGGAAAATTCTATAAGAGACACACAGAGTTTACTGGAACATCTCGCTGCTACAGGTCACAAGGTCTCACCACACAAGGTACAGATGGCCCAACAGACTGTCAAATATCTAGGCTTTATTCTACAGCAAGGACAAAGACTGTTATCACTGGAACGTGTGAAAGTGATCGCAAATCTGCCCAGACCACAGACGAAGGCTGCCATGCTTTCCTTTCTGGGTATGGTCACATACTGCCGTCAGTGGATCCCAAACTGCTCACATTGGGACAATATTCTGAGACACATGACTTTAATGGACCAGCCAGACCCTATTGTATGGCGCACAGCTGCTAAGAGGCGTTCACTGAACTGAAAACTGCCTTGTGCTCCAGCCCAGCGTTGGGCTTACCGAACTATAACCTCTGTTTCCATTTGTTTTGTAGTGAGACAGGCACTGCGGTTGTTGGAGTACTGGCGCAACAGCACGGCTCAGGATATAGACCGGTGGCTTTTTACTCTAAGAAATTGCAAGAAATTGTGCAGGGGTTCCCGGCATGTCTGAGACAAGTAGCTGCATGCGTAATATTGGTAGAAGCAGTTCAACCAATAGTTTTGTCATACGAGTTAGTGTTGCACACGTCACATCAGGTTTTGCATGTACTTAAAAATCTCACAACACAACATATGACCGCACAGCACAGAACAGGGTATGAGATTATCCTCACATCTACAGCCAACCTTAAGGTCAAGTACTACCCTCCACATATGGGCCCTGCTCAAACTCTTATTGATATGCTTCTACACATGCCACAAACAGATGACACTGATACTAATGCCCACAATTGTCTGCAGAACATACACGACTGCACTTCTGTAAGGGTCGACTTGGGAAGTACGCCCCTTAAGGAGGGGGATATATTATTTGTGGACGGATCATCTCTAAACCAGCAGATGGAGTCTATCTAACAGGCTTTTCAGAGGTAAGACTCCCTGATGAGGTACTATGCTCGGGAGCATTATCTTTTGTATAAGCACAAGTGGCTGAAAAAGTTGCACTCACACAAGCATGTAAGCTATCACTGCGTAAGCAAGTAACAATTTCCACAGACTCCAGATACGCTTTTGGGGAAGTACACGATTTTGGGGTAATCTGGAAAAATAGGGGATTCAACAGCGCTGATGGAAATTAGTGAAGCAGAATTAGTGAACCAATTACTGGAAGCTCTTATGCTCCCATACCAGATTGCCATAGTCAAATGCAAGGGCCATGCGGGAGGAGACTCAGACGAGGCAATGGGCAATGAGCTAGCAGATTTCCATGCTAAGAAAACTGTAAACAACAGAATATGTTCCATGAGTACAAGACGGATGTGATCTGTCAGTTGAACATGGTGATGACTTTCCCACCGCCTGATTATGATCTCAAAACACTCCAAGAGTTAGCTACACAGGAAGATCGAAAGTATTGAGAAGCCCAGGGTCTAATAAAGGACGAGAGAGGTCTACGGGGAAAGGAGAAAATTATTGGTTTCCCTAAATCAGCCTGCCCAATACTAATATCACATTTCCATGGGTTTGGCCACAAAGATAGGAAAATAACAGAAGATCAAATCAGGGAATATTTTATGGTAAAAGATCTAGCAGAGGTCTTAGAAACACAATTGTCCCGATGTCTGATATGTATCCAAAATAATACACAGGGTACAAAACCGGCAAAATGGAAAATAGCTGAAGCGCTCAAATGCAGGTATATCTCAAAATGATAATAAGCCAGACCACTGTACCAGGGTACTAACAATTGATATAGTACCTATTGTGTCATATAATGGGTACTATCCTCCTGAAGACAGGTGGTGTGTGGTGCAACCCACTCACCATCAGTCTCATTGGCAGGTTCCCCTGAAAAATATACAAGTACTCACATCCTGGTAGGGCAGGCAGGCAGGCTGTGCAGCTACTCAATGCAATACAGGGAAAAGGGAGACCAAAAAGCGCACCAGCACAAACGGAGCAGGAAGAACCCAGGACAAAAAAATGATTAAAAGGGCACTTTAATGTGGCAAAAGACCCATCCAATGCATTTCGAACGTCGCAGCGTTCTTTTTCAAGGATAAAACACAATGTGATAACATCCATTATATACCCTCTTACCTGTGGGCCGTTTCGCGCCAAAAATCAGAACCTGATGACGTCATAACAGAGCGACTCAGTGCCAATCTAAGGGCAACAGGAAGTACCAAAGGCAGTGTGGCCATCTTGGATGTGGGCAAACATAGGAACACAATAACAAAGCTTTATTGACCATTCCAGCAGAACAAAATACATTGCTGCTAACTGGACAAGCATATTTAAACGAAATAAAGCTATATTAAACTAAACTAATGCTTAATAAAGGGTACTATTATATCAAGAAAAAACATGAACAAGGTGGATTAAAAAACTAGCTGTGTTGCAACTAAGTTATATACAAAAAAAAGTTAAAAATAAAAACCTCTAGACATGATTAAAAAAATGTGCAAGAAAAGTAAATTTAAAGACATATTACACATATATACTGCATAACACAGATTGTGTACCTAAATCATAGGAACCAGGGAAATACAACCATTATAAAATATGAAGTATTATCCAATCAAAGAACATCAAAGAACAATTTAAGCTTACATATTAGCATAATATTTGCATGATAAGGCATAGGTTCAAAGGTTATAATCATAAGAATATAATGTCCAATATAATGACAATTGTCTTATTTAATCTGAATTACCAACTAATTTCACCATAATACGTCTATCACAAAAATGTTTACAAAAAATGTGTTAGTTGCCAGTCAATGTTCAAGCCCATAGGGAAGCGCGTTTGGAGAGTGAAGATCCAATACGCCTCCCTACGGTCCAGAAGGTTGATATGATCACCTCCTCTAGATTTAGAAATAACTGATTCAATCCCCAAAAAGAAAAAATTATTAATTCCTCCCTGACCACATTCAGTGAAATGTTTTGAGACTGGATGATTAGTGTCTCTCAATTTTATGAGCCTTAAATGCTCTAACATCCTGACCTTAAGGGCTCTAGTCATCCTCCCCACATACCTCTTGCCACAACCACATGTTATTAGATAAATCACAAATTGACTTTTACAATTTATAAAACTGTTAATCTTAAATTCCTTGTTTGGTAATATATTCACACCATGTGGCGGTGGCAAGGCAAACTGGAAAAAACTTTTGGCAGGCTTCATGTATTTACATGCACTACAAGAGCCACATTTGAAGGAACCCCTAGTGATAAAAGGTTTTTTGAGACCAGAAGATTTGAGTTCACTTGGTGAAACATGAGATCCAATTGTTCTCGCTCTACGATATACAAAAGTAGGACCAGAATCCACATATTTTTTAAGGACAGGGTCCATGGATAAGACATTCCAATGTTTTGAAATTATAGAGTTTACTTTTCCACTTTGTTTACTAAATTGTGAAATAAAAAGAGGACATTTGTTTTTTAATTCTGTCAGTCCATGTGAGTCCTGTTTAATACCAATTGTCTTAACATTGTTAGCAAGGCGAGAATCTCCAATTGGATGTGTGGGCAACAATGATGCTCTCTCTGTATGTAATGCATTTTCAAATGCAATTGCTAAATGTGATTTGGGGTATCCCCTTTCCAAAAATCTCCTTGTAAGTTCCTCAGACTGAGAAAGGAAACCACTCATAGTGGAACAATTCCTTCTCAGTCTGAGAAATTGTCCCCTTGGTATGGCCTTTATGACATGGGATGGGTGGCAGCTGTCCGCCCTAAGAAAGGTGTTCCTGGCATTTTGCTTCCTATAAACATCCGTTTGGATTTTTTTGTCTATGTCTACAAATAATTGTAGATCCAGAAATTCAATGTGATGGAAATGAAAATTTAATGTAAATCTTAGATTATAAAGATTATTATTAAGATAAGATACAAAAGTGTGAAGTGTAGTGACATCCCCCCTCCAAATAATAATTAGGTCGTCCACAAATCTTTTATAAAAAACAATATTGTGACGAAATAAATTAGTGCTCGAATAAATAAAAAGTGCTTCCCACCATCCCATAAATAAGTTCGCAAAAGAAGGAGAAAAACTTGTACCCATAGCAGTGCCAATAAGTTGCAAATAAAACTTACCATTAAATGTGAAAAAGTTGTGCGAGTAAAAAGTGTATAGCGTCCAAAATAAAAGCCGATTGAAAAATTGATATTTCTGGTATCTCAATAAATTGGCGGACCGCTGCCAAACCATGGTCATGTTGTATAACAGAATACAGAGAGGTAACATCAAGTGTTACCCACAGGTAATTATTACCCCATTTAACATTTTTGATCTGATCAAGAAGATCACCAGAGTCCCGTATAAATGAGGGCAATTTCCTAACAAATGGCTGAAGAAAACCATTAACATATCTTGACAGACCATCTCCCAAAGATCCAATACTAGAGACAATGGGACGACCTGGAGGGTCGACCAATGTCTTGTGGATCTTTGGGAGATGGTGGAAGATAGGAATAATGGGATGAGATGGAATAATGAATTTAACCTCGTCCTTCGACAGAACTTCCATAATAACACCTGAGTCAACCAGTTCTACAAGGAACTCCAAGAATTGCGGTATGGGGTCGGCGGATAGTACACGATAGGACCGGCCATCATCCAGTTGGCGTAATGCCTCCCTGATATAACCGTCTCTGCCCTGCACCACCACCGCACCCCCCTTGTCCGCACTCTTAATGACCAATGCAGAATTATTTTTCAAAGATTTTAAAGCTAAACGTTCACTTTGATTCAAATTGTCATGATCTATATAGGATAGAGAAAATCCCTGAGCTAGAAGACGAAGGTCTCTTATAACCAGATTTTCAAACATAGTCAGAAATTGACCCTTAACATGAGTGGGGTAGAACACAGAACTCCTTTTTAGGCCTGAATTCCATTCAGAAAATGTAGGAATATTAACATCATCAACCGTCTGTTCAGATAAAAGATCATTCATATCTTGCAGGGTACAAAAATCATTAAATGTATGTAAAGCAATAGATACCGGAGGAACAGAGTCGGATGAGGGGACATCACTCTCGGTAGCGTGTGATGGCCCCCCATCTAAATCCTCATCTCCGGTCGACCTAGTAACATTTGGAATAAAATTGTCAAAAAACTTTTTCAAGGATAATTTCCGAACAAACTTATACACATCAATAGTGGTTTCGAACAAATTAAAGTTCATTGAAGGTGAAAATTTTAGGCCTTTATCCAGTAGTGACAACTCTGTAGGAGAGAGAGCAGTTCCTGAAATATTTATAACATTAGATATATCATTCAAAACTTCTTCCTTTTGGAGGCGGACCTGTAGCCCCCTCCTCCTCCCCCCCCCTTCCCTCTTCTGATTCTCTTGTGTCCTTTTGAAATAAAGGGAAAGATTTTGGTTGTTGCTGTTGCTGTCTCTGTTGATTAACATTTTGATAAGAAAAAGCATCCTGGGACTGGTCCTGACCAGAATCAGACCTAGGTGGTTGACCCCAAAAGGTGCGTCCACCCCTCCCTCGCCCCCTAGATGGAGCTCCACGACCACGATGATCATCATTCTCAAATGTATTGACAAAAGATACAGAATGAGAGGTAGAGGCAGTTTCTGCATCTGAAACATCAGATTCGCCACTCTGATAATCCACATTCTTAGATTTTAAAATGGACTTATTGGGAGTAGATTTAAACTGAATGAATGATTTATCTTTGTTATTTGATCTTTCCTGAATAGAATTTATCCTCTGCCAATGGTAAACCTGGTTCTTTTCATAGTCATATCTGTCCCGATCATTTTTACTTTGTTTTTTAGACATAATACCACATTCCACATTTTTTACCGTTTTGGAGAGAATAACATCAAATTCCTTAAAGCCCTTTAAACCTTTGAAACTGTATAGGTTTTTTTGCAGTTCTGTGATTTGAATATCAAGCTGATCTTTCTCCTTCATTTTCTGAAACACTATTAACTCCATCAAACGAAAAGAGCAGTCATTGAGGGCTGTCACCCATCTATTTTCAAAATCCACATCCGGAAAACCAAAGGAGGGGGCTTTTTTAACCCTTAGTCCTCTTGGGATCCTTTTACATTTAGTATACAAATGGGTAAATCAATGGACTAACCCTCCAGGCGCTCAGAATAAAACATAGTCCTGCTGGTGAGCAATGATACAATGAATCTCATGCTATATTCAACCGTTTAGCAATGTGAAAAGTGTATCCTTCCCTCCAACCGGCTCACCAAGAGCACTATCAGGCTGGAACACGGGAAACTCACGTATATTTCTTGATGTCCGGTCTTGCAATTTGCTGTGCTGTATGCTCCCGCTCCTCCTGGATAGGCTGGGGTCTCTCCGTCGCAGGATCTCGTTGCTTCACCGCCAACCCGCTACCCGCCGATGCGGAGGGTGGTCACCTGACCGGCGGCATGGATGGTGCTTCTGAGTGACGTCACGGCAGACCCGACAGCCAGGAACACCCAGCAGTGACTTGGCGTGCAGGCGCGCAATGAATCAGCATGGATAATCTCTTAAAAAAGAGTGGATGCGCCGCACAGCACCAAAAAAGAAAGTGAAGGCTGATATGGGAAAAATAAAAGAGCTTTATTTGCACAAGGTGCAAGCGAAACCTCTTGACGCGTTTCGGCCTGGGAGGCCTTTGTCAAAAGAGTGATTCGCTTGCATCATCAGACATCCATTTATACATCAGCAAACTAAGGACAGCTGTATATGTTGTTCAATGTAATGAATATCAGGTGTCCGGCATAATGACCATTAACAACCTCAGTGTCAGACCTAGTGCCTGCATGATGAACATAGATGTCAGAAAAACATGTTAAAACAAAAGTTATATATATAAAAAAGACCAATCATTATGACTAAGAACATAAACATAAGTCTAAATGTCTCAGTTAAATACATTGATGACAGGTCAATAAGATATGAATTCTATGCACCTTGAGCTTAAATAAAGCACAGATAATATAAATCTAAATTTAAGTTTAATCACAAACCCAGAGATATAGGATAGGAGAATCAAAGAAGAATCAAAGGTTATAATCGACATATTGAGCATTAATATATATTAGCAACACTTTCATAGTATCATGATAATAAAGTTAATGGAGGGTACAATTTAAATCAAAAATGAATTAAAATATGTAAATAACTCAAAAATAGGGAAAGAGGGGAGGGGACAGAAGGGGGGGAGGGGGGGGGGGAAGGGGGGAAAGGGGGAAAAAGGGGGGGGGAGGGGAAGGGTATAGGAAGAATAAATTAATATAATGAAACAAGGGAAATTATTTATTAATAAATATATGCGTTTCAAAAATCAATAATAAAGAAAATATTAATCATAAAGAAAATGTTTTAGTTCCCACTCTACATTAAGGCCACAAGGTTGCAAACTGTTGAGAGGTGGAGATAGACTTAACCGTTTAAATAAGAAAGAGATGTCATGGGTTTTCTCCCTCAACAGTTTGCAACCTTGTGGCCTTAATGTAGAGTGGGAACTAAAACATTTTCTTTATGTTTAATATTTTCTTTATTATTGATTTTTGAAACGCATATATTTATTAATAAATAATTTCCCTTGTTTCATTATATTAATTTATTCTTCCTATACCCTTCCCCTCCCCCCCCCTTTTCCCCCCTTTCCCCCCTTCCCCCCCTCCTCCCCCCTTCTGTCCCCTCCCCTCTTTCCCTATTTTTGAGTTATTTACATATTTTAATTAATTTTTGATTTAAATTGTACCCTCCATTAACTTTATTATCATGATACTATGAAAGTGTTGCTAATATATATTAATGCTCAAAATGTCGATTATAACCTTTGATTCTTCTTTGATTCTCCTATCCTATATCTCTGGGTTTGTGATTAAACTTAAATTTAGATTTATATTATCTGTGCTTTATTTAAGCTCAAGGTGCATAGAATTCATATCGTATTGACCTGTCATCAATGTATTTAACTGAGACATTTAGACTTATGTTTATGTTCTTAGTCATAATGATTGGTCTTTTTTATATATATAACTTTTGTTTTAACATGTTTTTCTGACATCTATGTTCATCATGCAGGCACTAGGTCTGACACTGAGGTTGTTAATGGTCATTATGCCGGACACCTGATATTCATTACATTGAACAACATATACAGCTGTCCTTAGTTTGCTGATGTATAAATGGATGTCTGATGATGCAAGCGAATCACTCTTTTGACAAAGGCCTCCCAGGCCGAAACGCGTCAAGAGGTTTCGCTTGCACCTTGTGCAAATAAAGCTCTTTTATTTTTCCCATATCAGCCTTCACTTTCTTTTTTGGTGCTGTGCGGCGCATCCACTCTTTTTTAAGAGATTATCCATCCTTTTACATTTAGCATAGTTCTCCAGGCTTATAATGTCCCACCATAAGCGGTTCTTATGAATCAATAAACTTTCCAATTTTTGAAAGTGGATTTTGAGATCAGAGATGTCAGTGGTATCCAAATCCACAATGTTATCAAACACACGTAAAGCTTGTTTTTTTCTCTGTGTATCATCACAAGTGTTGAAAAAATAAGTATCTGAAATATCTTCTAATTCATCCATATTATCCCCTGGTTCCTCCATACCAATATAATGGAACACAAAGGGGGTACTGAAGCCACAAAAAAGTAACTATAAAAGTGTATAAAAGGCAAAAATATAAAAATTAGGGATCTTCCTTTTAAATTCAAAGATTAAGCTCCAAAAAACCTATGCATGTGCGGCTCCAACCTGTATATATTGCAATATGGAAAATAGCTGAAGCGCTCAAATGCAGGTATATCTCAAAATGATAACTTTTAGTAATTGTTGACCAGTTTAGCAAGTGGGTAGAGGCATTCCCAACCACTAAAGAAAGTGCTAAGACTGAGGTCAAAATGTTGTGCAAGGACATTATACAGTACCCAGATGGGGTTGTCCGTTCCAAATAAATAGTGACAAAGGAACGCATTTCACATAACAAGTGACACAAGGACTGTCAAAGGCACTTGCAATTGACTGGAAGTTCCACATACCATACCACCCACAATCATCAGGACAGGTGAAAAGAACTAACCGCACAATTAAGGATAAACTGCGTAAAGGCACAAATGGCACGTTCACGAGATGGCCAGATGTCCTTCCCACAGTCCTTGCGAAAATCCGTATGACCCCGAATAGCACTACTAAATTGTCACCTTTTGAAGTATTAATGGGGAGGCCGTTTCCAACTCCCTGGGCTCATGGTATGTATTGCCCTAAGGAAGTTGGAGACATAGGTCAGGTTCAGGAAGATAACCAAAGTTATTCAGAAATTGAACAGTAGCTATGGTGACATTTCTTCCTCTCTACCTTTACCAGCAGATAAGCCCACACATCCATATCACCCCGGCACCAGGGTGGTAGTGAAGAGGTTGATGAAAAAAGGAGGGTCGGCTGACTCCCCTTTCGGAGAACCAACTACAGTGATAGCAGTGACCCATACCGCGGTTCTCACAGAAGAATCACCAAGATAGATTCATGCGTCCAACGTCAAATCTTTGAAGGAGTGACCAATCCTAGAGACTACAAGCGCAACAAGTCTTGCTGGATCTGTAGCCAGGGTCGCACTAGTATTGAAATAGGATATCCATGGTTAGCATATGTGTTAAACACAACCGTTATATAGGAGAAATTTTGTACAACCGCACCTCCAACGACCAGCGGAAACCTACGGCTGAACCACTAAAGATCCATTTGGCTAAAGCAGCAAAGGAAGGGAAAATGAGTATACATAATTTGAAGAACAAAAGTAAAACATCTGAATGCCCAGAGGACAGTATATCTCTGGTGTACAATATCCAGGACCCTGTGAGGGACGGATTTTCTACTATGTTACAGATATATTTGATTGCACCAGGTTTTGATAGGAAGAAATTATATATTTTGCCAGTAACAATTCCTGTCGGTTTAAAAGAAGGGAACTCGTTTTGTTAAAATGGTTAGAAAAAAAAAATGCCACCTTACAAAGGTTATTCAAAATGTTAAATTATTTAAAATTTAAAAAGGGAACTAGATCACAACCGGGAAATTACAGACCTGTAAGCCTGACTTCAATAGTAGGGAAACTACTTGAAGGTTTAATACAGGATAATATTCAGGAATACATAATGGAAAACAAAATTATTAGTAATAGTCAGCATAGATTTATGAAGGATAGATCTTGTCAAACTAACCTTATTTATTTCTTTGAGGAGGTAAGTAGGAATTTAGATCAGGGTAATGCAGTTGATGTGGTCTACTTAGATTTTGTAAAGGCTTTTGATACGGTTTCACACAAGAGGTTGGTGTACAAAATAAAGAAAATTGGACTCAGTAATAATATATGCACTTGGATTGAAAACTGGTTAAAGGACAGACAACAGAGGGTTGTCATAAATGGAACTTTTTCAGGCTGGGCTAAAGTCGTGAGTAGAGTACCTCAAGGATCGGTACTGGGACCCCTGCTTTTTAACTTGTTTATTAATGACCTTGAGGTTGGGATCGAGAGCAAAGTCTCCATCTTTGCTGATGATACTAAATTGTGTAAGGTAATAGAATCAGAGCAGGATGTAATTTCTCTTCAGAAGGACTTGGAGAGACTGGAAACGTGGGCAGGTAAATGGCAAATGAGGTTTAATACAGATAAATGTAAGGTTATGCATTTGGGATGCAAGAATGCGCTCTCGGCTCCACCCCCTGACCTCTGTGATGCGCACGGGTCGGCGCACGATTGGTGCTGCCCCCTCTTGCTCTAAGGACATTCAGAATCGGCGTGGGAGTGACACGCGCTCCAGGTTCCGCCCCCTGACCTCCATGACACGCGCGGATCGGCGCATGAGCAGTTCCGCCCCCATCCCTGATTAGGCTGTGGCATAGGGCACACCTATGTGCACCAGCAGCCTATCGGTGCTTATTTTCTGGTTCCGCCCTAGCTGACTATTGGAGGCTCTGCCTTTATATAACTTGAGTCTGGTCTCATTCCTTGCTGAGCATAGTCTAGTGTGATGCCGTGCCTTGCTGCATTCCAGTTCCTGTGACCTTGCCTTGCCTTACTGATTAACCTCTTGTTGCCTACCTTGCTTGTCTTTTGAATTCCGCACCTCTCCTCTCCTGATCCGGCTACGAACGACCATTCTCCTGTCTCCAGTCCTGACATTGGCTAAGTACTCCAACGATCTGATACTCTCCTATCCTCAACCTGGCTACGTACCCCGATCATCCGCTACTCTCCAATCCCGAACTTGGCTACTGTAAGGTTTGGGGGGACACCTCTCTCTAAAGGGGTTCCTCCCGCAACTTTGATTACACATCACGCTCCGGCTCTGCTGTCTCGCCGACGCGAGCAGGATCCTCCTTCTTCTTCCCTGATCCCCGCGGTGGTTTCTGAACGCGCGCATGCACGCGCACGACCACGGACTTTTACGTCCTCTCACTGGAGGAGCTCCCGCCCCCAGCCCAGGCCGCGCATACCTCTCCTGCACGGCGCACACGTCTGATGCGCGTGCACCGCCCACAAGCCTTGAGTCAAGCATCAGCTGTGGCAATCTTTCCTCCTCCTATCCCTATCTTCCTTGGGGCCGCTCCCCCGTCACTCCCCTTCTTCCTATTGGTCCTTCCTACTATTTATACCCTGCTCAGCCATTCCTTCTTTGGCTGAGCAGAGCATGGCTGTGTTACCCACGGTCGTGCCTGCCTTAGTTCTTGTCTCTTTGTCTTCCCTAGTGATTCCCGTGTACCGAACCGGCTTGGCTGTGGACCCGCTCTGGACTTTGACCCTTGGCTTACTCTCTGACCTCCCGAACTCTCCTGCCCTTTACCTCGGCTTACGGATTCCAACCTGCCCCCGGCTCTGGACCCCAGGCTCTCGGTACCGACTATTCTTCTGGAACTTCGCTATACATCCGGCGAGTATCTAAACTTCATCTTATTCTCCCACACAGTTCTGGACTTCAACCATCCACTTTCCAGGCATGTCCCCGTAGCTGTGGGTGCAGGTGTTAACCTTCTCACCTCAGTTTCGGGGTCCCTCCTTGTCCGTGGTGAGCACAGCATGACATTATGCTCAGCCCCACGGACATGGATCCCGAAGAGGTTGAGCAACCAAGCCCCATGCAGTGACTTCTCCAGGTAAAGGCGCAGCTTGCCTCCATGACGCAGGAGCTCTCAAGAATCTCCTCGTTGCAGCATTCCCCAGGCCCCTCTGCCATGGCAGCTGCGGCGCTTCCCTCTCCAGATCTCCCCGTGGCTTTGGATCCTCATCTCCCGGCTCCCAACCGCTATGCAGGGGACCCCAACGAGTGGAGAGGGTTTCACAATCAGTGCGAGATTCAATTTGAATTATCCCCATCGCGCTTTCCTACTGCATGCTCCAGGGTGGCTTATATCATATCTCTCTTGAGCGGAAAAGCCCTAGCCTGGTTATCCCCCATCTGGGAACGGGAGCCTGCCATGACGCGTGACTATCCTCGCTTTCTTCGAGAATTTAGGCAAGTATTTGATACGCCTGGTCGCCAGATTACGGCAGATTCCTCCCTCTTTCATATTTCCCAGGGTACTCGTCCTGTCGCCGAGTATGCTCTGGACTTCCGGACCATTGCGGCGGAGACCTCCTGGAATGATGACTCACTCTCCGCAGCTTTTTGGCAGGGTCTGTCTGATGCCATCAAGGACCAGCTGGCCACTATGGAGAGACCCACCAGATTGGAGGATCTCATTGCGTTCTGCATCCACATGGACCAGCGGCTATGAGAGAGAAGACTTGAACGCGGTCTTCCTCGTACCACCTCCCCTCGGTCTACCAGCCGCAGTCTCGTCCCTTACATTCCCCAACCCATGGATGAGCCCGAACCTATGCAGCTCGGAAGTTATCGGCTATCCGCGTCTGAGAGACAGCGCCGACGAGATGGCGGACTGTGCCATTACTGCAGTCATCCCAGTCATCTGCTAGCAAGCTGTCCTCTGTGGCCGGGAAACGCCAAAACCCAATAAGGTATGAGAGGGTCTTGTTGGGTGTAATCTCTTCCTCTCTTTCTTCTCCTAAAAAACTTCCCACTCGAATAATGCTGTCTATCTCTCTGGCCTGGAATAACTCCCTGATCCCTGCCTCCGCATTCATAGATTCCGGGTCTCAGGGAAACTTTATTGATCAGAGCTTTGCTTTAGGAATAAGATTCCCTTCCGATCTAAAGCTGTTCCAGTTGGCCTGGAGGCCATAGACGGGCGTCCACTCCAACCAGCTTTTATTTCCCTGGAGACTTGTTCTCTATCCCTCTCCATGGAGGACAGTCACCAAGAGAAGATTATCTTGGATGTGATCCACACTCCATCGGTAGATGTGATTCTGGGACTCCCCTGGTTGCAACCGCACAACCCACAACTGGATTGGGTTAATAAAGAACCCATACAATGGAGCCCCCAGTGCCTCAAGACCTGTCTTCCCCCTAAACAGATGTTAGCCAGAGTGGATTTACCCGCGGAGTACAAAACTTCCAACCCAACGGTCTACTGGGACCTGGCGGACGTTTTCGATAAGGTGCGTTCTGAAGTGTTACCCCCCCATAGAGACTTTGACTGTCCTATTGACCTTCAACCGGTGCTACCCTACCCAAGAGCCGTTCTTACCCTCTGTCCATACCCGAGATCAAAGCCATGGCCGAGTATATCCAGGATAACTTGAGGAAGGGGTTCATCCGCAATTGTTCATCTCCAGCTGGAGCTGGATTTTTTTTTGTTAAGAAAAAGGATGGCTCCTTGTGCCCTTGTATTGACTACAGAGGTCTTAACAAAATTACGATCAAGAACCATTATCCCCTACCACTCATTTCCGAACTCTTCAATCGTCTACACGGGGCAACAATTTTTTCCAAACTTGATCTCCACGGAGCCTATAACCTTGTCCGCATCCGTCAGGGCGACGAGTGGAAGACCGCCTTTAACACCCGGGATGGGAATTATGAATACCTAGTCATGCCTTTCGGCCTGTGCAATGCCCCAGAGGTCTTCCAGGAGTTTGTCAACGAGATCTTCCGCGATCTCCTCGACAGCTTCGTTATCGTATACCTTGATGATATCCTTATTTTTTCTAAGTCCCTCTCTGACCACATTCAGCACACCAAATTAGTCCTGTCCCGCCTTCGGGAGAACCATCTCTACGCTAAGCTAGAGAAATGTTCTTTTCATCTTTCTTTCATTCCCTTTCTTGATACCCAATCAAACTCAAAGCTGTCTTAGAATGGCCACAACCCACTTCACTGAAAGCCATACAGCAATTCTTGGGATTTGCGAATTACTATAGTAAATTCATCAAGAATTTTTCATCTACCGTGGCTCCCATTACTGCACTTACCAAAAAGGGAGCTAACACAGCAGCTTGGTCTTCTGCATCTCTCCAAGCTTTCGACTCCCTCACAAAATCTTTCGCTTCCGCTCCTATTTTGAGTCATCCTGACCCCGGGCTTCCCTTTACCTTAGATGTAGACGCATCCGACGTCGGTGCTGGTGCCATTCTCTCTCAGAGACAGTCCCCACAGGCCAAACTTCACCCCTGCGGGTTCTTTTAGAAAAACAATTCTTCGGCAGAACGGAACTATGACGTTGGAAACAGAGAGCTCCTGGCTATTAAACTCGCCCTTCAGGAATGGAGACATCTTCTGGAGGGAAAGGAGACCCCCATTTCAATCTTTACTGATCATAAAAATTTACTTTACATTGAGAGTGCACGTCGCCTTGGGGCACGTCAGGCTCGATGGTCTCTTTTCTTTTCGAGATTTAATTATCTCATATCTTACATTCCCGTCTCCAAGAATCAAAAGGCAGATGCACTCTCACGTCAATTCCTGTTCGAGGACAATTCCGACGTTATCTCCGAAACAATCTTACCCTCCAAATATATAATTTCGGCCAACTCTTTCGATATCCTGGATCAGGTCATGGCAGCACAGTCTAACCTCCCGAGTGGCCTTAAGGTGCCGGTCGGCCGTCTGTATGCAGCTCCACGCTTCCTTAAAAAGATTCTTGACTGGGGTCATTCTTCTAGGTCAGCCGGTCATCCATGCGTTAGCAGAATTTCTGACCTTATTGTCATACCTTTTGGTGGCCAACCATGTTGCAGGATATTTCGGAGTACGTAAAGACCTGTCCAATCTGCGCCCAGGTTAAGACCGTTCGTAAAAAGCCGTATGGTCTTCTACAACCCCTCCCTATACCAGAACGCCCCTGGAGTCATCTCTCCATGGACTTTGTGGTGGAACTTCCAACCTCTAAAGGGATGAACACCATTTTAGTTATCGTTGATCGTTTTTCCAAGCAGGCCCACTTCATCCCTCTCAAAGGGCTGCCCAATTCCGCTACCCTGGCAGACGTTTTTGCTAAGGAAATATTCCGCATTCGCGGAGTTCCTCTTTCCATCGTATCCGATCGAGGTACACAATTTGTCTCAAAATTTTGGCTTGCCTTCGCTCGCAGGATGGATATCACCCTCCATTTTTCTTACGGGTATCACCCCCAAACTAATGGGCAAACCGAGAGAACGAACCAGACTTTGGAGCAATACCTCCGATGCTTCATCGTGGACAGCCAGGACAATTGGGTAGATTTACTTCCATGGGCAGAGTTCTCCCATAATTCTTTAAAGAACAGCTCCACGCTGAAATCCCCTTTTTTATTAATTATGGTTTCATCAGGGTCAGCTTCCCATCATCTCAGTTCCTTCCGGAGTTCCAGTGGCAGATGACCGAATTAAGGATCTACAGGAATCCAGAAAAAGATCCAAGAGTCCTTGGGAAAGGCAACCCGCAGACAAAAGGCACAGGCAGATCTTCACCGCAGACAAGCACCAGTCTTCAAGTCAGGAGATAAGGTCTGGCTCTCCTCCAAGAACATCAGACTGAAGACTCCTAGCCGCAAACTGGCCCCCAAGTACTTGGGCCCATTCTCAGTAGTGGAACAAATCAATCCTGTGGCATATCGTCTGGAACTTCCTCCATCCATGAGAATACCCTCCGTGTTCCATGTGTCACTGCTAAAACCTGTGTTCCAAAGTCCGCGGTTCCACAAGACACCGATTGGCCCTAAACCGGTCATAGTTCAGGGGCAGGAGGAGTTTGAGGTTCAGTCTATTCTGGATTCAAGGGGAATGAGGGGTTCGGTGCAGTACCTGGTTTACTTGAAGGGTTTTGGTCCAGAAGAAAGATCTTGGGTACCCTACCACCAAATACATGCTCCTATACTGCTGAGACTCTTTCACTCTAAGTTTCCCCAAAAGCCATATTGGAGTCGTCCTGAGGCCGCTCCTCAAGGGGGGAGGAGGGGTGCTGTAAGGTTCGGGGGAACACCTCTCTTTAAAGGGGTTCCTCCCGCAACTTTGATTACCCATCACGCTCCGGCTTTGCTGTCTCGCCGCCGCGAGCAGGATCCTTCTTCCTCTTCCCTGATCCCCGCGGTGGTTTCTGAACGCGCGCATGCGTGCGCACGACCACGGACTTTTACGTCCTCTCACAGGAGGAGCTCCCCCCCCAGCTCAGGCCGCGCATACCTCTCCCGCACGGCGCACACGTCTGATGTGCGTGCACCGCCCACAAGCCTCGCGTCAAGCATCAGCTGTGGCAATCTTTCCTCCTCCTATCCCTATCTTCCTTGGGGCCGCTCCCCCGTCACTCCCCCTTTTCCTCTTGGTACTTCCTCCTATTTATACCCTGCTCAGCCATTCCTTCTTTGGCTGAGCATAGCTTTGTGTGACCTGTGTTACCCACGGTCGTGCCTGCCTTAGTTCATGTCTCTTTGTCTTCCCTAGTGATTCCCATGTACCGAACAGGCTTGGCTGTGGACCCGCTCTGGACTTCGACCCTTGGCTTACTCTCTGACCTCCCGAACTCTCCTGCCCTTTACCTCGGCTTACGGATTCCGACCTGCCCCCGGCTCTGGACCCCAGGCTCTCGGTACCGACTATTCTTCTGGAACTTCCCTATACATCCGGCGAGTGTCTAAACTTCATCTTATACTCCCGCACAGTTCCGGACGCCTACCATCCACTTTCCAGGCATGTCCCCGTAGCTGTGGGTGCAGGTGTTAACCTTCTCACCTCAGTTTCGGGGTCCCTCCTTGTCCGTGGTGAGCACAGCGTGACAGCTACGCACTCCAACGATCCGCAACTCTCCACTCCAGACCTGGCAAGTACTAACACTAATCTCCAATCTATAACCCTTACCTTGCTTGAACGACTACTCTACCATCCTATGTGCGCCCACGTGGCTGTGGGTCGGCGTTAACCAATTCCCTACCTCAGCACAGCGGTCGCGCTTCGTTTGTGGTGAGCTGCGCATTACAGGAGGATGTGAGAGATGTATTACGAGAGATGGAAGCAGCGGGCATCATGACAAAATCCTGATCACTGGACCCTGAACAACCGTACCATACCTGATCAGTATACCCTTCCACGAATTGAAGACATTCTCAATACGCTGTTGAGAAGCCAGTGGTTTAGTGTATTGGACTTAAGATCTGGGTACTACCAGGTGTCTATGAGTGCGGAAGGCCAGGAGAAGACGGCCTTCGTATTGGCTTCTATCAATCCACTCGAATGCCCCAAGGCACTTGTAGAACCCCAGCAACAATCCAGCAGTTGATGGAAAAGACAATCGGAGTCATGAACCCCCGGGAATGTCTAGTTTATCTGGATGATATCATTGTTTTTGGCAAGACTTTGGAAGAACATGAGGCACGACTATTGAAGGTGTTGGATCGGCTGGGACAAGAGGGTTTGAATTTATGCTTGGATAAATGTCAATTCTGCCGTACCTCCGTGACCTATGTGGGGCATATAGTATCCGCCGAGGGGATAGCAACGGACCCTGCTAAAATTGAATTTGTGATAGAATGGCCAAGACCCGGTAATGTCATGTAGCTATGCTCATTCCTAGAATTCTGCGGCTACTACCACATTTTGTAGAAGGGTATTCCAGCAAAACCAAAGCTCTTAACAATCTTCTTAAGATATACCCAGAAGACACGGGGTGACCTGCTACCTCTGCTCGATTGCCATTCGATGACAAGTGGACAGACATCAGTGAACAAGCATTCCTTGATCTGAAGAAATGTTTAACAGAAATACCCGTTCTCGCTTAGGCTGATCCCGAGCTACCCTATGCCTTCATGTGGATGCAAGCCTCAACGGGCTAGGAGCAGTACTACACCAGAAATATCCAGCCGGTCTCCGACCAGTGGCCTACGTCAGCCACAGTCTAACACCCAGCGAATAGAATTATCCTGTCCACAAGCTGGAATTTCTTGCTCTTAAGTGGGCAATTGTGGACAAACTCCACGACTATCTGTATGGGGTCACCTTTGAAGTGCGTACAGACAACAATCCGTTTACATACATAATGACGACTGCCAAACTGGATGCTACCAGCCATCGATGATTAGCGTCCCTCTCCAACTACAAGTTCACAGTGTAGTACAAGCAAGGGCCTCTAAATATAGGAGCTGATGCCCTCTCTAGAAGACCCAGATTAGAGGCCACTAGATGGTGACATTTGGGAGGAGATTCCGGGGCCAGGGATGCGAGCCATGTGCAACACGGTGGCTATTTTAGGGAATAAAGTGGCTTCTATGAATTGCGTGTCATGGATTCCATTGGGATGTCAATCCAAGGCTCTGCCTGCGGCCTACTGTGACCCTGATGGGATGAATGTCATCCCAGATAAAATTATCTTGTGGAAAGATATGATACAATATCTGGTAAGGGATCCTGTAGCGGGCCTTATCCGCCAGACGGTACAGACAAACAGACTTGACATGCTGAAACATGCTCCCAGAGAAATTCAAGCTGGACAACGGTCTACTATACCGGGTGGTACAATACCATGACCATCCGGAGAGGAAACAATTGGATCTACCCCGAAACTTACAATACCTGGTCCTGAAAGCCCTGCATGATGAACATGGCCATCTGGGCGTAGAAAAGACCTTTGGGTTGGTGCGAGATTGGTTCTTCTGGCCTCGGATGTGCGAATTAGTGGAGCGTCACTGTAGACGGTGCTCCCGATGCATTCAACGCAAGACCCTCCCTACCAGAGCCGCAACCATGGCTCATCTGAAGACCTCGTGTCCCATGGACTTGGTGTGTATGGTCATTCTGTGAATTGAACCTGATACCCTAGGCATCAGTAATGTGCTGGTCATCATGGATCATTACACTCACTACACACAGGCCTTTCCCACCAAGACCAGAAAGCCATCACGTGGCTAAAATATTATGGGAACGATACTTTATCCATTACGGATTGCCAAACCGTCTGCATTCGGACCAAGGTCGGGACTTTGAAAGTAATTTCATCAAGGAGTTGCTCAAACTACTAAATATTACTAAGGGCCTCATGCAGTAAGCGTTGATAAGGGACTTATCACCATTTTATAGCCAAAATTGGGTTTGAGATTCAGTAAGCGCCGATAAGTGCTTGATTTCGCCAGGTTTCGGAGCCGATTATTTTGTTATGGCCAGTCGGCTGCCGATAAGCCTGTTTTCGCCACTGATCGCCACTTTTTTAAATCGGCTGGATTCAACAAAAAAAAACAGCTTATCGGGGCTGATCGGCACTACGAAATTGAGATGTTATGGCCAATTTCTCCCGCCAACTAAAGTTGGCAGTTTGGAGGGGAGAACGATCGCTAAGGCTGCCGGAACGGCACTTAGAAAAAAAAACTCTTCTGTACATCAATGGAGTCAATGGAGCGGGGACGTATAACAGTATAGTACTGTTTACGTTTCATTGCTCACAATACAAACGTCATTTGCATTACAGTGTGGGGGGCATTCCCTGCATTGTGTCACGGCTGACGTGTATTATTTGCATAACATTATACTTTTACATGTTTTCAGCATTTGCGGGTCACATTACTCATCATGTGATGATGTGTCAAGGGAAAATCCTATACTCAACTCTTAAAGGAGAACCTCACATCATATCACACATTTTACTGAACTGAGCGACAATTATTTACATGATGTTACACATGTCACACATGTCACACATACACAGTATATTCATGTTCCTTTACATTACACAATGCTTGTAATGTGTCACGCATCTTTAAACGTTCATGTACATCTAAATTCTCATGTTTACATCTACGTTTGGTCCTCCCTATTTTCATGACGTCACTTATTGGACGATCAATCACATTGCATGTTTACATTGTAACCGTTGCATTACAAGCACTTCAACCTAACTTATACACACATGTACAGTAATTCATCATTGGGACACCTTGTAAACTCATTCTATAGCAACTATCCTCCTTACAGAAATGCATGTCACAATAACATGGCTAATTACACATGTTACACAAAACTTTTCCCACGTCAATCTCAGCCTTTTTGTCTAATTACATGACTGACTGTTGCGTTCAGAAGTTTTACATGCATTGCACATGCAACTATTTATTTGCAAGCAATCTTTGTACAAAGCTTCACGTCACATCATTGGCAAATATCATCATTCCCTGCAGAATACACACAACAAATACTTATAACAACAACTGCACACAGCTTGCCACAGAAGTACTTTATTATGTTAATGTAACACCTTGCATTTTACTATGTCACCTGACATCATCACATACCTATTTAAAGGACGCCCATTACCTGCTCATTCACAGCTACTCATTTCAAAATGTTGAGATTGTTTAGGAGACGGAGGAACATTCTTTTCTATGACATGCTTGATGATCAAGAGAATCATATAGGGCAAGGGAGGGACACACCGAGGGACAGTGACAGGGACAGTCACGCGGATACGACAGGGACAGGGAGAGGGACAGGCCGAGGGACAGGTAGAGGGACAGGAGATCAGAGGAGAAGACAGAGGAGACAACTTGTGCCTCGTCCGCGTCTGTACAGGGAGAGAACCCTGTTAGATGGGATGAGTGAGGAGGAGATTGTAAGTCGCTATCGTTTGAGTTCAGCAGCAATCTTATCTCTTTATCAGGAGATAAGGGGAGATTTAGATTTTTTCACAGCCAGAGGTCGTGCAGTCCCTGGGCTTGTTAAAATGCTGTGCTCATTACATTATCTTGCTTCCGCGTCATACCAGACAACTGTGGGTATAGTGGGCGGGGTCTCGCAATCTACATTCTCGCGGGCCTTGACCCAGTTTCTCTATGCACTCAATAGACGTGCTAGGAATTATATTCATTTTCCTACAGAGGCGACAGAGTGGCTGGAAGTCAGGACTGGCTTTTATAATATAGCAGGGATACCATGTGTGCTGGGTGCAATCGATTGCACACATGTTGCTTTGATTGCACCTAGTCAGAGTGAGCATGTGTACCGCAATCGTAAGCACTACCATTCACTCAATGTACAGGTGGTATGTGATGCGACGATGAGGATAATGCATGTGGTACCCAAATTCCCTGGTTCCAGTCACGATTCCTCTATCCTGAGGAACTCTTCAGTCTTCCATGCGTTCGAAGAGGGACATTTTGAACATGGTTGGCTGCTGGGTGAGTACACATTTACATGTTCTAACACAAAACACATTTTTATTTAGGAATGTTGGCATTGTACAATTTGATCACTAATGTCAGCTTATGTGTGCTCCATTCATTATAGGTGACTCAGGATACGGAATTAGGCCGTGGCTCTTGACTCCGGTGCTAAACCCTCAAACTGAAGCAGAGGAGAGGTACAATACAGCCCATATATCTACAAGATCTGTTATAGAGAGGACATTTGGCCTACTCAAGACCAGATTTAGGTGTCTGGACAGAACTGGTGGGGCTCTTCTATACAAGCCTCAAAAAGTGTCTGATATTATCCTTGCCTGTTGCATTTTGCACAATGTTGCACTCAGGCACAATGTACAATCAGACCTAGCTGAGCCTTTGGTAGACGAGCATCCCACCCATGTAGCTGCTGAAAATGAACAAACAGCCAGTGGTGGCCAGACACGCCACAATCTCATCAATTCATTTTTTTCTTGTAAGTAAAAACTGATATGTTCCTAGTACTACTTTTATAGTTTAATTATGTTATATTAACAATAATGTTTCTTTATATAACCTTCTGTTAGGACACAGATGAATATGGGTTGCACACCTTTCTTTTCGCTGCTGTGTGCACAAAGGGATGTGGCACCGGTATGTTATTGTTGCACAGGTTATATAATCCCTCTTCAATTGTACTTTGTTCCTTATGCTAAGACAATACACATATTATGCCCATACTCATTCATGCTTCTAGTATGCTTACATACAATGTTATTGGTGCAGTGTAACATGTACATCCATATGATGTGTACACCAGGCTGTTTTACATTTTGAATGTGATTAAATATACATGGTGTTGCACATTTAACACCAAATACACACTTTGCTGTGTTGTTTACGGTACTGAAGATGGCATGTCAATGTTTGCAATTTATATATTGTTCCTTTGCATTATAGGTATACACTGGAGACACACTTTATTCGAGCTCGGCTAGTCCCACGAATTCGGGTATACCCGGGTGTATTGAGGTTTGTGACTGTTTTCTGCCCGAGTGCATTGAGGTATTTTCCAGGCAGGGATTGAAGCATTTTATTCCCGCTGGCTGCAATACTGCACAGTATATATATATATACTGCATTACAATTCATGAATTTATGCCATCTGGTAGACACGCGAAGCATTGCAGCCTATTTAATCCTAATCATTATCATTTAACAGATCAGGCGCCCGTCAGCCAGGCATGAACCCAGGCTGGGAAGGCAAACGCAACGGGGCTTGTCAGAGGTGAGGAGCGGCGCATTCCAGGTATCTGCAAGGTACATACTGGGTATTTGCTCGAATAAAGTGTGTCGGTGCAGTATCTCCAGTATGACTGATCATGGTATGTATATTTGCTGACATCTCTCATAAGATGTGCCTACCTCAATCTTCCTATAATTATTTGAAGTAAAAACACAACATATTGGTTTAAAGACAAATGTAACATACATGTACTTTCTGTATCATGTATATGCATTTAGCTACTCTTGAGCTTTCATGTGCATTGTATTACAAAATGATTACTCACATTTCATCACATTTTATGTATGTTTCCTTATAAATTCCATTAATGTAATCTAGAGGTGTTTGGAGACAAGGGGATAACTGTACTTATTTGTTTACTTACGGGAGCTCATTCATCACGGATGAAATTAACTGATCATAACACTCCATGCATGAATGCCTGTAATCACAACAATGCGTACTACATCTTATATTTAGCAATGTAGGTGTTTTTTAATGCTAGGAATTAATAGTCAACATTAATTTAAATTTGTGACATGTGTATGTATAAGTCACACGTGTGTGGATGTGTCCTACATGTACCAAGTGTAAAACTGTTAACAGAAAACACAATTTTGTTGCAAATGTTACTGTCATTTAGCATTTCTAATTTACCTATATGACAATGTTGGTAATATTTTTGCAATATAAATCACGTCACTTCATCATTATCATGATGATAATTATCAAGTATTCTCACAATTGTAACGTCAATCACGTGCACATTAGCATAGACACACTTTTTAAGACAACTGTTTGTGTCTGTATCAATTTGTGTAGGATCCATGTATAACACCGACAAATGATAACACCAGCTTTATTATGGTAGCTTATATCATCATATTGACTATACTATGTATTTTTAGAACGTTTAATAAACACAGTAAACTATAGTTAGTTAGGTTAATGAAATATACACAGAAACGTACTTCATTACATGATGTTGATGTCATATTCAGAACATCATGCATTGTAGGGGACCACAACATCTGGCCAATAACATTAATTGCTACAGTCCCAAACCATTTTATCAACATACCCATGTAACAAGAGATTTTTAACAATAAAGGGCTAGTTGGTTGTAAGTGTCCTTTACATTGGGAGAAGGAGTGGCTCAGTGAGTAAAGACACACACTGGCACTGAGAGTTTGAAGCAGGGGAGTTTGGTTCAATTCCCGGTGTCGGCTCCTTGTGACCTTGGACAAGTCACTTTATCTCCCTGTGCCTCAGGCGGCAAAAAATAAATTGTAAGTTCCACGGGCCAGGGACCTCAGCCTGAAAAATGTGTCTGTAAAGCGCTGTGTACAACTAGCAGCGCTATACATGAACATGCTCATATTATAATTATTATTATTATTCTTATTATTATTGTTACATAGTTTCGACAGTCATACGTTCCATTACACAATAGAATACACAAATGTGTTAGCAGAGTGGGAATGGTTGTTATATATAAAACACACCATGCCATAAAATGATAGAAGTCATTAAAGAACACTCAATAAAAATTCATGAGGCACTATTTTGCAACATCATTATGTTAATTAAGTGCTTATGCAATATAGGCATAAGGGTATCACATTTTAAATTGTTTGTTAATAAGCGCTGCAAGCAATATAAAATTAGTTCCATATGTAGTATAGTAGTCGGTGGCTCCTCCTCACAATCATCTCATATAAAGGTAGACTCTTCAGAAATCATACATTGATCCGATTGTATCTTCCCCGACATCTCTGAAATACAGCAAACACATGATGGTCAAAGATGGCACCTTACTATACTTTATATGTATCCGTGACAACGCGTTACACAGCTCTATATGATTGTGTACATACACACATCACTCACTTATATGTTAGAAGTACAAGTGTACATCAGTATGTAATGTTTCTTTAAATTTGTAGCAGGCATAACTATGTATATGATGTGAACGTTGCCTGTATACTGAAAAATGTGCGCGCACATCTTAGTGTGCGCACGCACTTCACGCTTGGCTGCACTAACTGTTTGCGCATGCGCAAAACAAAGCGTACGTTGTGCGTTCAATACATCTTGAAAATATCATTAAACATAAAATCTTTATTTCAAATACAATGAATACGAAACTACATTCGTTCTAAACGAGTACATCTGTATTCTTTTTAAACAGACGTGTTTGGACAGAAAGGACGGCCGATAACACAAGGCGCAAATGCAATACGTGTGACGTCATGTTAAACCAGCGTGAAACGCACGCTAACACTCCTCCCACTCAATTAACATTCGGCTAACGCCCAGTTGACGCCTACAAACACTGAGCCGCACACATGACACACTGCAGTTACCGTTACTATAACAAAACATGACAGCCAATAGGCTTTGAGGCGCGCACGTCGCTTGGGGGCGGGACTTACATCCGTAATCCTTTTTAAGGACGCCTTGGGCCATGACAAGGGTCCCACGTCATACGTGGTGGACCCGCTTTTAAATGTTGTAGATGTAGCATGATAACAAAACAGGTATGTGTTAGAGTTATGGTAAAATGTTGCTAATATGTTTAAAGTGATAGGAAAGTACGTATATTTATTCCGTCAGCAATGTGTACTACTCTTTCAGGTTCTACTATATTGTATTCGGAAACAATTTGTTTGTGATCGCTACATGTTATGCAGTCTGCAATGTTACGCTGTATCCACGCATTGAAAGGGAAAATGGTGGTTACAAAAAAAAAAAAAATTTAAACGCAGAGTCAACTCATAACGGTTGTTATATTTACCATTCTTCTAGAATTAACTCTTCGTCTGGCTGCAACTGGTCGCTCCAGAAATGCAAGGCTTTTTCATCCACGCTTGACCCACCCGCTGAATCCAGTATGACACACATCTCCTCCATGAAGCGCTCATAGGAATCGCCACTGCTTTCTTCAAACAATTGGTCGGGAGGTAGGTTCATTTCTTCGGGTACCCATTCCAATGCATTTTCAGCTGAAAGGCTTGGTACATAATCATAGTAGTTTTGTTGTTGTACAATGTGGGTTTCAGGAATGGAGGGTGCAGATATTGCAGCAGGTATCGATTCACACGGAACAGTAGTAGCGGATCCATTGCTATTGGCATTAGGAATAAATATGCCTTTAACCACAATATATGTGCCTTCTTTCACGGTGAAATGTTTTTCTTTGGCAATCTTCCAGAAACCATAGTTGTGTTCTAGCTTATCCTGCACACGTTCAAAAAAGTCATTAGTTGATAAAGTGAATCTTATTGAGGAATTAAAATTGCGCGCATGCCGACGGTCTTGGTAATAAGGATATTTTGCTCGAATCAAATCATAGATTTGGCGTGTGCTCGCTTGGTGTCCGCAAGTTCTCAAAATAGCTTCTGACACCATGTATTTATACCCTAAATTCGGATTCATAATTTTCACGAATTCATCAGCCATTGCAGATTAGCACAAAAGATGTGTGCAGGTATCTGTTCTTTGCTCATCAAAATGAAACTGCTCAATGGCTAACAAATTGCTGTGTTTCCTTTTCAAGGTCAACAAAAGTATAAACTGTAACTCCTTATTTCAAACGCCAATTGGATTTGTAGTTTTAATTGCTTGAACATTTGTGGTTTGTGATAGCCGCATGTGGGACAAACATGTATCCTTTTTTTATCTCGTTTCTGAAAACATTACTACACTTTTAATTCAGTAACATTGAGTTTTCTTGAAAAATAACAAAGAGCACTGTGTGAAAATAGTGCTTAGACAGCCATATCAGTAAATACACACACCTGTAAAATGAAATGTTTTTTTCCCACATACATTTCTGTGTGTATTTGAAAGTCTGGTTAACTCCCTGTCTGCATGAGTTTAAATACGTGTGTATCTATATATATATAAATATATCTCTCTCATAAAAATATATATATATAAAGTGTATATTGTACTATATGTATATTGTGTGTGTGTATGTGTATGTGTATGTGTATGTGTATGTGTATATATATATATATATATATATATATATATATATATATATATATATAAAATTAATTTTTTTTTTTTAATATTGCAGGAGTACACACAACATATTGATGGCAGTAAGTAGGCCTTGTATGAAACCTATTTAAATGGTGATAAACATGAGTGAATTAAGTAATAAACATTTGTTTGCGCCCAATAATGTTAGAGGCTCACACTTAGTATAGTTCTCAAACATTAGGCCTGTATTATTAAAATACTGTGTTTTCAAAAGGAAGCATGAAGTGTATGTTTTTTGTAAATACATCTATACCAGTTTAGATAGTACTATATATACATACACACACACACACACAGTGTGTGTCTGTGTGTGTGTGTGTGTGTGTGTGTGTGTGTGCATATATGCATACATACTACATATATATTAGTATAAATTCAGAGATGTTCTTGAAACAAGAACACATAAATGATTAAAGGACAACATTACAATGGCCAGCAAAGGTAAGTAATATTTAACACAAAATCCTGCTGTACACGTACAAGAAAGATGTTTGCAGTTAAATAGGTGCTTTTATAATTGCATGTGAATAATATGCACATGCAATGATTACATCAAGTAACACACCCAAATGCAATGTTTTGCTGCAAAGTCAATGGCAGCTTCTCTAAACTTAGCAACTGGCTCCTGGTGGACCATTACTGAACAGACGATTAAAACATAAATATTTATAACACTATTCATTAATTAGGAGTGTTAACATTTCCAAAACTTCACGTGTACAAGAACATATTTGAAAGTTTGGAAACAACACAGTCTTCAGCATACATACAATATTAATTAGATAATCTGAAGTCAACAAAACAAGGCCAAAGACATATTTTGTGAATTATAAAATTTATTTTTTTTGTTCCTTTTGAGAGCGAGTAACAGGCCTGCTTGTTGTCTCTTGAATTTTCCTTTTTCGTTTGCCACCAACTTTAGCCACAACAGAGCCACTTTGAGTGGCCTCTGGCACTTCTCGGGCAGGGCTTGTGGCCAGTGACTCACCTACAGGGCTTTTGGGCAGTGATTCACCTACAGGGCTTTTGGGCAGTGATTCACCTACAGGGCTTTTGGGCAGTGATTCACCTACAGGGCTTTTGGGCAGTGATTCACCTACAGGGCTTGTGGCCAGTGACTCACCGACAGGGCTTGTGCCCACTGACACATGTGAGCAAGTTGGTAGACACTGCACAAGTGATGGTTGTTCTGTTTCATGTGTGTCTTTTGTTGTTTTTGACCAAAAACTGGTCAGTAGTAACTGCTTGTGTTTTGTTTTTGTGGCCTCCTTTGTAGGTGTCAGCTGCTGATTTTGTACAGATGGCTGCGGTAGGATGTCGTCAGGAACCTGCACAGCAATGTCTGCTACTTGACCGGTAACATTCGGACCTGGTGAATGAAGATCTGAAGCATGTGGTGAAAACTGACCAGCATGAACAGATCCTGCCTGTGAGGTGTTCAAGTTGAATTGTGGTACATTAGTCATTCTCAAGTAATTAGCTTGTGTTTGCTGAACAACTAATGCTTCGAATGAGGTGTTGATTTTTTGCAACTGTTTAGGCACTTCAATGAAGACTCTGTGGAGATGTGCCAATTGTGAAACTGTTTCTTCCTGCAGTGCAATCATCCTTTCCAGCACTGTCATCAGGTCAGAATGGCGACGATTTTCTGCTTCCACAATTTTTCCCTCAGAAGCTACAATTGCATCGTATGTCGTATTTGCTGGACGATTTGGCGGTAAAACAGTTTCAATTGGAACCTCTTCATGGTCACTTGCTTGTATTTGTGTGTCTATGGCGGCGGCATCCTCATCATCATCATCATCATAATCCTCTTCATCATGTTCTACAAATAAATGTGCACATTATTAAATGGCATGTTAATCTCTGCTGTGTTACTATGTAATTCTACTGTGTCATAAGTAACAACTAACATGTTTCCATACGTTTTATAACCTCACATTAAAAACTACCTTGACTTAAGAATAATGTTTGGACTCAGTATGAAATATGAGTGAATGAAAACTTGCTCTAAACTCACAACTCCTACATGATAGTTAACATCAGTAACACAATACATGTTGCCTTACACTTCATTTTCACATACACTAAGTAATCCTATTTAAAGAAGATGTGCAAAACAAATAATGAACATGACAACATAACATATAGAAGAGCACATATTATATGGCCACCAACTGATACACTCACCTTCTAGGTGTGTTGAGCTGGCTGACCCAGGTGAAGACACTTGTTCCGTCTCAGGTGACACATGTCCTCCAGGGGCAACTATATTTAACAATAACATTAGTTTTACAATTACATGTGTAAATATTGAACAAACAGTTATTGTATGTTCTGTATTTATGAGTACCTAACAGCATCAGTTCCTTTACCCAAAATGTGTGTGTGAAAGTGAACATAAATAGTTGTAATAACAATGTACATGCCTGTGTACTTAGAAGTTTTGAGTTCCCTAACATACAACATACTATGGTTCTGCAGTAATGCGTGAGGAAAAATACATTAAATTTGTACATAAAAATCATATGTTGTGTAGTGATATCAGTATCATAATGTACATAACTATCATGAGATGACCATTCACAATGGTTATCATGAAGGTGGTCATATTGCAAAAAGTGTTGTTTTTGGTAGAGGATATGTGTGGTACATTAATATAAGATGTGGCACACCTGAATGTGGCTGTGACTCAACAAGACAAGACATGCAGTGTGTGATAATGTGTCGTTGATAGTAGTTCAACTATAGATATGAGTGAACTAATGTGTGACGTACGCTTTGATAAGTAATGAGTTGTTGGGGCATTTAGTAGCTAAAGTGAAGCTTTCAAATGAGTGTGATTAACTTCAGTTGTGCTAGTCAGGTTGTAAGAACGGTATTCCCTTCCCCAAAAAGCCTAATCAGCCACACCTTTCAATTACTTGAAACAGGTGAAAATGGTGTGAACTAAGTTGATCCTAAAATGAGCCTGTAATTAGTATGTGTGCTGAACCCCACCCACTCTGTTGAAGTGTATGCTGTGATGAGATATTAATTGCAGCTGCTTTAACACAATGGTAGATGAGCTAAATAGTCGTGTGCAGTTTTTAAGTTATGAAAACAATGACATAACATATGATACGTGTGCCTCATTATGCTGTCTGTATATGACTTAAATCAAAAATGGACCTTTTCATTAACAACTATAGATGTGTTAGTGCAAGTGATGTTTGTAGGCCGTTGCATGCAATATATTTGATGCATGCTTAAAATAGGCAGTAATGTCATGTTTGTCGGAGTAAAATAAATAAAATACACAATAATATTATACATATTTATGTTCTGTACCTGTAGGTAGTAATAATTTCTCATTAACATGTGTTACACATGTGTACTACCCTGTTGTTCCCCATCTTCGCCCACCATCAATTGATTCCACTGCAGCAATGCATTTTGGGAATTCACATGTAAATGAGCACGCAATGGCACGTGCTATATTAGTTACTGCTTTTAGTAGGACTACAACATATATGTCTATTTTGAGATATATATATATACAGAATCAGACATATACATATATAGATGCAGGTATGCTTATATTGTGAAGACAGTATAAAAAGCAGTATAAATATGCAAAATAACTGTAAGCAACGACACGCCTAGTACATTAATATTTCTCACCTGGTGGAAATTGTGAGGGATAAATTCCAATATCCCGGTCACCAGGTAAGCCTTCCACGACGACGGGAAGTAATTTTGCCCGAAGCAGCTCCTCCAATGGACTTAATATGAGACGTTGTGGTGTCGGCCCACCTCCAGTGCCAGTAGCATGCACGCGTTGGTGTTGTATTTTCTTTTTCAATTTGGACCTAATATCATCAAATCTCTTGTGACAATTCCGCTTGTCCCTCACATGATTCCCACACGCATTGACACCAATGACTATTGTGTCCCACATTTCTTTTCTGCTTGCTGAACTTGTCCGCCCTTGAAAAACATATAAAATATATGAGGTAAATTAATAATAATAGAAGCACCAGTTTCCTACACTGCTAGCTGTTCCAAGAGATAGCAAACATGCTGTTTTAGGTGTAATATGTGAAGCACATGAGCATTCACTACTAAACCTATACATGTAAGCAAGGTTGCATTCATATTGTATGCAGTTATGGCAAATTGACCGCCTGTGTTTAGTTGTCCTTGTAACGCATGATAAAAAGCTGTGTTTCCACACTAATTAACATAGAAAGATATTGTGAACCCATATTTGCATATGAACAAAACTCAGATAACCTACAGCAGCGGCAGCTCTTATTCGAGCAAAAGCCGCTGGCTGTATGTGGCTGGGAAGCGGGTAGCCGCGGCGCGTGGCGGCGCACTGTGACGTCACAGTCACATGCGCGCCCGTCTTCCCCGTCTTCCCCGGCTTCCCCAGGCTTCCCCGACACCCCTGGAGATGACATTAAGGTAAGCGGGGGTTCGGGGAAGCAGAGTGGCAGAGCAGAAGGGGTACAGGGGTCCGGAAGCGTGTGTAAATTGCGCGCGATGGAGGAGGGGGGGTGAGTGGGGGAACGCGGCGGCGCGCGTGCATTACTGGCGGCAGCTGGGGCAGATCCCGGCATGCCGCCGGTATTTAGTTCAATAAGATATGTCGCTACTGTAGGATCACATGTATTTGAATAATAAATGTAAAGGTACACTTACCTAGTAAATGTCCATATATACTGTCATAGTGCTCCAGAATGCCAGTGACAAGAGCTCTATTTTCCTGGTCATTGAAGCGAGGATTACGTGGCTTCTCCACACGTTTCTTCCGAGCAGGTTTAGGGTCAGAGCTTGGCTGGTGCTGACTGGACTCTCCTTCTTCAAATGGAAGAGCCTCCAAAAGCTGCCCACCAGCAAGCACGACACCACCATCCACCCCATCAGCAACTGCGCCACCAGCAGCACTCACAGCACCAGCACTCCCACTCCTAGCACCAGCACTCCCACTCCTAGCACCAGCACTCCCACTCCTAGCACCAGAACTCCCACTCCCAGCACCAGCACTCCCACTCCCAGCACTCCCACTCCCAGCAACAGCACTCCCACTCCCAGCAACAGCACTCCCACTCCCAGCAACAGCACTCCCACTCCCAGCAACAGCACTCCCACTCCCAGCAACACCACTCGGTGCACCAGCAACATCACTCCCCTGAACAGTACGTTCACTCCGACGCGTACTCCCACGAGTAGCACTCCCACTCCCACAAGCATCACTCTTCCCACGCTTTGCGGGCATACTTCCAGCACTCACAAAAAACAGACAAGAAATGTACAGCCAATCACACGAAACACTTCCACATATAAAACAAGACAAAGATGTAAACAAAACAACAATGGACAAAGCTCACCCAATACACAACAAGTCTCTCAGTCAATATGCAAATCTTCAAACAGCCAGCTCTGTGCGTCTCTCTCTCTCTCACTCCCAACAACACAGAGAATGATTAGCAGTACACGTTGCCTTTAAATATGGCGCGCAATCCAATACATGCTTGTTTCGCCTGATTCAGCAAGATTTGTGATTGGGCAACCTAACAGCACCCCGCCACGCACGCCGATACACCTGTGTGTGATCGGCTAATCATCGTGAGAGTGGGCGGATTTGTTTTCGGGTTGATTTTGAATGTATTCGGCACTTACTGCATACGGAGAGGAAAAATCGCAAATAACATGACTAATCGGTAAGATTGCCGATTTCACATAATCGACGCTTACTGCATGAGGCCCTAAGTCTCGAACCACCCCATGCCACCCAGAGGGAGATGCCTTGCCAGAGAGGTTCAACAGGACCCTCCTGGACATGCTCGGCACATAAAATGATCTCAGAAGAGCGACTGGAGTAAGCATGTAGAATCCTTGGTGCATGCCTACAATTGCACTCGCCATGAGTCCACAGGGTTTACTCCTTATTTCTTGATCTACGGGCGAGAAGTACGACTTCCGATGGATATACGTCTGAGGGTATCTACCGATGGGATACCCAACATGACACACTTCAGATACGTACAACGGTTTCAAGACAATTTGCAAAACGCTTACCGGTCAGCCGAGAAAGCTTCTGCTCATTTGAACGCTGATAACAAAAGGCATTATGATCATAAGGTCCGTCATCAGGAGATTCGCCCTGCGACGCCGTTCTACTCCAAAATCTAGGAGTCCCTGGCAAGCATAAACTGGCCGAGCACTGGCGTGACAGAGTCAATGAAGTAGAATCACAGATGCCGAGTCTTCCAGTATATCATATAAGAGACAGTGAGGGCATGGTAAAAAGTTGGCACCGTAATCACCTCCTCCCTATTCCGCAACTGGAGGAAGGTGATCCAGGAATCCCGATTACACCATTGGATGGAGAGTCAGAACAAGTGGAAGATAATAAGGGAACTAGTCCATCCAGAAGGGAGGGCCCCTCTCAAAGGAGACCTCAACACCCTGCGGCACCTCCCGGCGGAGCTACGGGTAAAGGGTCACAACAAAAAACCTCTAATAGGGGCATTCCAATGAGTCCTCCCCTGGACCCTAGAAGCCCATGCTTCATACCTCAAAGATACTTTTCAGAGACATTTATACCCTCAATGGGAGAGGCTAAGCCTCAGGACTATGCACTTTTCTCTCCAGAAGGAGTAGAACCAGAGCTTCGCAGAAGTCAAAGAATGAGGTACCCTCCCAACCGGGTAGCCTACGATTCATTTGGGGCACTCCACTATAAGGCTCAGCAGTGGTCTCGGGCCAAGATACATTCTGTTATTGTAATGTTCACTCAATTGTATAATCTCATGTAGAGCATTGCAAGGTGTTAAGTTATATACTTGTACCGCATTTTTTATTATATAACTCTTGTGTATGTAGTTATGTATGCTGACCCAAGTGAAAATATTGGGATTTTACCATGGGGAGTGTGTAGCCGTGGCCCCATCTGGGCTTTATTAACCTTTCCCTTATCTGCGGTTACCTCCACGGTGGACGTGGACCCCCTTTATGATTCCAGTGGGGGGTGGTGTGTACGGGACAGGTGCAGGAGGAGGAGATGCTACCACTGTGGGGATCGTGTCACCAGGGGTGCCTGTAGCAGGGCGCTGCCATCTTGTGTATAGTTGCACATGTGCAGGGCATAAGGCAGAGGCAGCAATTAGCGCAGGAGCATCACTAGCGGCAGCCATTACCAGGGAAGGCTCTGTGTGGGACTGCAAGTCCCAAGAGCCTCAGGGAGTTGATATACCAGGTGGTCACAGCAGCCAATGGGGTTGTCAGAACTCTCTGATCTCTGATATTGATACATTTTGTGCGCTGAAAAAACAGGCAGTTGGTGACAGTTGAAGCTGTGAGCAGGTTAGAGGAGGTTGCAGGTATAGGGAGCAGTAGCCCCTGTACAATGCCAGCTTACCCCAATAGGCCCCAGATAAGTACTATCATTAACCCCAGCTTGTGGTTGCTTCAGGGACAGGCCCTATGTAAGGAATCTGCCCCTTTAGCTATTTGATGAGATCAGGAAGCAGCTCATCTGTTGCGCAGCTCTGATCATTGGGTCTGGGATCAGACTTCCTCTGAATAGTGCAAAAAAGGGGATGTGAGGCGCTTCTATTAAAGGTGCAACAATATAAAACTTAGAAAGTGCTATATAAATCAAGTAAGTGATATATGTGAATATTATAGAATTTAATAAACCGGTAAACTTTGCAGCTTAACCCTGAAGGAGAAGATCCAGTTCCTCCTTATGTTGATTGTAGAAAAAAGGCTTGTGGGAAGCGCAGATGTCACCGTATGTGAAGAAAAAAGACTCCTGACGAAGCTTGGAGACAAGCAAAACGCGTTGAGTGAACAGCAGCAGCATAGGTGTGTCCCCAGAACCCCCTCTGAACCATCTTCGTGATCGATCGCAAACCGGAAGTGACGCGATGGTCCAAACCGGAAGTGACGTGACGCGACCTCGAGAGTGGAGCTGATGGTGACACAGAAGCTGCGCATCTATAAGTTTATGTGTCTATGCACATTGTGTCAAATGTGAGAGAATTAATATTCATTGCTTTACAAATATATTTTATGGTGAACATGCAATGTTGCACTAAGAGTGTCATCTCTTTTCATTGAGGGTCTGTCCTGTTGAAGCCTGGTACTTCACATCAAGCAAGTCTTCCACATTACACATATATTGCTGGTATTATTTTGAAAAATTGTGAGTCCCCATTTGTGATCGTTTTGGTTGTTTTTCCTGTTGAAAATATTACACTATATACAGTATATTTTTTTTTTCTTCACATACGGTGACATCTGCGCTTTCCTCTGAATAGAGAGACTACCTTCGCGGAAGATCACGCCACGCGGTGACTGCGGCCTGCGGACTGGGAACGGACCAGTCCTACGGTCTAGACGGTACAGTGATATTATCCATGCCGGAATTCACCCCACGCGTAGGTGGACGGCACGTTGGATAAGTCGGATCCTTTTCTGTTATTTTGCGAGACCTGGGTGCAGGAGCCCTGGGCAGGTACCAAATACAGTGCACTAACATCACAGGGATAGCGTTATCTCTAACACTTTGGGTGGGCCTGGACATAAGGGAAAGGGACATCAGGGAATTGGTGCCCAGCATCCAGGTACATTTGGGGACACCCATGTTGGTATGCGGTGGGGTGAACTGCTATATGTATGGTCTTATGTATATTACTGTGTGGTACAGAGTACCGAATTTATTGCTTATAGTAAAGGTTGCTAATGTAGCATATATATTGTGTGCGTGCATTACTATTATTATTGTTCCTGTAAGCGGACCATCCCACCATGTTGGGATCTTTTCCATGTGGAGGCGCTGTATCCAAAGAATCAGGTAACCCCAGGCTCCCAGCGGCGGAGGTTAAGGCCTTCTGTGAGCCTATCAGGTAATGTACCACATGGTAACACAGGTGTATTCCCACACATGGTCCTTATCTGTGATTGGGAGGGGGAAAGTGTGTTACAGATACATACAGCTTGCTTTAAAGTTTGTCAGGGTTTTTGTGCATACTTTGTAATATTAAGATATTAAAGCAGCAGTTTTGCTGAACTAACCCATTTTTGTTTTTTACAGCATTGGAACCGAGGGGATCTTCTGGAGATGAACAGTGGGTTTTTTTTAGCTCCTGAGAACCCCCAGTTAATAACCAGTGTAATTACTGGTGTACTTCTTGGGTATAGAGAAGAAAATAAATGTATGTAGCAAACAAGACAAAATAAATACTTGCTGAAGTGGTATTTACTTAATCCTATTGACAACAATAGACCAGAACAGTAAAGTTTCAGGACTGCATACAATCAATGTATGCACTATCATACCTTCTAACGAATGCATTGTTTTTAACAAGTCCTAAACTGCGAGACCTACAGTAGGCCTACTTAATCATTCATCAAAATTAAAAATAAAAACTCGAAAATGGTCATTAGAGAATAATCCTAAATGGTACAGAAGACATACAAGGAAAATTGATTGGACAAATATATAGGTGAACAACTATAAGTGGTTAAAAGTATCCACACATTCATTTATTAAATTGATTTGCAAGATGCTACTTACAAGAGATTATTATAAGGTTTGATGATATAGGGACATCAACATAGCAAAGTTAAAATTACCCAAAATAACATGGTCTCATTTGAAATAAATGATCAAAAAACACATTATTTGGGTTCAACAAAGACCTTCAACTTTAGAAAGGCAGATTTTAATAAACTGAGGTCTAATCTAAAAGTAATACACTGGGATGATGTTTTTTCAGGGAAAAATGTAGAAGATAAATAAGTATAAATGAAATGTCAAAACCAATGTGGCTAAATTAACAGGTAGGGGAGGAAATGGACAAGAAGAGGAAGGCATTTAGATTCTTTAAATCAGAAGGGACGGAGACATCGTATCAGAATTATAAGGAATGTAACAAAAATTGTAAAAGGGCAATCAAATTAGCAAAAATGGATAATGAATAAAGGATTGCAATAGAATGTAAGGTTAAACCTAAAAAGTTCTTTAAGTACCTTAATAACAAAAAAATGAGAAAAGAAAATATAGGACCCTTTCAGTGTGAGATGGGCAGGCAGATTATTGGAGATAAGGAAAAAGCTGAGGTATTAAACAAATTCTTTGCCTCTGTGTTTACCAGGGAGGAATCAAGTTCAATAGTAGTGCCGCAGGAGGAAGCCACAACCTCCATATTAATGAACAATTGGTTAACTGAGGAAGAAGTTCATAAGCGTCTTGAAAAAATTAAAGTAAATAAGGCACCTGGCCCTGATGGCATACATCCAAGAGTTCTCAAGGAGATAAACTCAGTAATAGCCAAACCATTATATTTAATATTCAAGTACTCCATTTCCACAGGCTCAGTACCACAAGATTGGCGTAAAGCAGAAGTGGCACTTATATTTTAAAAGGGAGCTACTGTAGATCACAAGCGGGGAATTACAGACCTGTAAGCCTGACTTCAATAGTGGGGAAACTACTTGAAGGTTTAATACGGGATAATATTAAGGAATACCTAATGGAAAACAAAATTATTAATAATAGTCAGCATGAATTTATGAAGGATAAATTATGCCAAACTAACCTTATTTGTTTCTTTGAGGAGGTAAGTAGGAATTTAGATCAGGATAACGCAGTTGATGTGGTCTATTTAGATTTTGCAAAAGCTTTTGATACGGTTTCACACAAGGTTGGTGTACAAAATAAAGAAAATTGGACTCAGTAATAAAATATGCACCTGGATTGAAAACTGGTTAAAGGACAGACAACAGAGGCTTGTCATAAATGGAACTTTTTCAGGGTGGGCTAAAGTCGTGAGTGGAGTACCTCAGGGATCGGTACGGGACCCCTGCTTTTTAACTTGTTTATTAATTACCTTGAGGTTAGCATTGAGAGCAAGGTCTCCATCTTTGCTGATGATACAAAATTGCGTAATGTAGTAGAATCAGAGCAGGATGTAATTTCTTTTCAGAAGGACTTAGAGAGAATGGACTCCCGGTCTGGTATCTGTAGAAACCACTATATCAAAATAAACACGTGGAACAATAAATATAACAACAATACATAAACAGTTCATGTATGCATGACAGATGGTACCGTCCAGTACCATTAGGCTCCAAAGTCTTTTGGCGCTCAAGGTGTCGAGGTAGGTGCACAAATCTGAGATGGCTGGGTGCTCCTCATTATTTCTTAAGAGTCCATAAAACTGGTGAGCCCATGAATGATAATACGGACTCTCAAGTGGTGGTGCCCCAGTCCCCAAAATCCGGGCAAAGGTTCTGGATCTGACAAAGACTGAATCGCGTCCATAAGCGTTTTCAAGGCTCATGGTAAAGTCGGGCTGGATTTGCCTCCAGGGTCGTGAAGAATGGTTGGTTGAGTAATTCCAACCATGCGTTCTCACACACTTGGTGATTGGTAAGTTGACGGATTGCACCTCAATGAAGAGGGATCTTCTGTGCTAGGGGGGAGAATGTTAAAAAGGTTGGAGGAGAGTTTAAACTAGGATGGAGGGGGGAAGGGAATGAAATAGATAACAAACTAAATTAAATAGAAGAGGAAACATGGGGTTATGGAGGTAGAATAAGGGCAAGTGCAAGTTTGACAAGCAGTGAGACACCCATAGTACATACAGATAATACTAGAAACTTCTAAAGACTAAACCAAGTTGGCGCAGAAAGGAAGGAGCAGACAAGATAAAAGTACAGTCTGAAAAAAAACTTAAATGCATGCTTGCTAATGCAAGAAGCCTGACAGATAAAATGGGGTAGCTTGAATTAATAGCTGCAATGTAGCAGTATGATATCACAGGCATTACTGAAACATACTGGGATGAAACTAATGACTGGGCAGTTAATTTAGAGGGTTATTCCCTTTGTCGGAAGGTTCAAGCAAATAGAAGAGGAGGTGGTGTATGTTTATATGTTAAGCCGGATCTAAAACCTATTATAAGGGAAGATGTCTATGAAGGGAATTATGAAAATGTACAGACCTTGTGGATAGAAATTAGCAGTGGAGGTAAAAGTATAAAGAAAATGTTTGTTGGGATATGCTATAAACCACCAAATATCGGTGAGATTGAGGAAGCTAAAATACTTTTGCAAATGGAGAAGGCATCAAAATTAGGCCATGTTTGCATAATGGGTGATTTTAATTATCCAAACATAGACTGGGGCAATGAGATTAGCATTACAACTAAAGGAAACAGGTTTATGGGGTGCTTAAAGACAATTATATGACCCAAATAATTGGGGAACCAACCAGGAGAGGGGCAGTTCTGGATTTGGTTATATCAAACAATGTAGAAGTAATATCAAATATTCAAGTCCTGTAATATTTGGGTAATCGTGATCATATCATGGTCTCATTTGAAATACATTATCAAAAAAACAGATTATTTCAACAAAGACCTTAAACTTTAGAAAAGCAGATTTTAATAAATTGAGGTCTAATCTAGTAATACATTGGGATGATGTTTTTGCAGGGAAAAATGTAGAAGATAAATTGGCAGTCTTTAAAACATTGTTAGAAAAGCACACTTATCAGTGTATACCCTTGGGTAATAAGTATAAAAGAAATGTCAAAACCAATGTTGCTAAATAAACAGGTAGAGAAGGGAATGGACAAGAAGAGAAAAGGCGTTTAGATTCTTTAAGTCAGAAGGGACAGATTAATCGTATCAGAATTATAAGCAATGTACAGTAACAAAAATTGCAAAAGGGCAATCAAATTAGCAAAAATGGATAATGAATAAAGGATTGCAATAGAAAGTAAGGTTAAACCTAAAAAGTTCTTTAAGTACCTTAATAACAAATAAAATGAGAAAAGAAAATATAGGACCCTTTCAGTGTGAGATGGGCAGGCAGATTATTGGAGATAAGGAAAAAGCAGAAGTATTAAACCAATTCTTTGCCTCTGTGTTTACCAGGGAAGAATCAATTTCAATAGTAATGCCGCAGGAGGAAGCCACAACCTCCATATAAATGAACAAATGGTTAACAGAGGAAGAAGTTCATAAGCGGCTTGAAAAAAAAAAAGTAAATAAGGCACCTGGCCCTGATAGTATACATCCAAGAGTTCTCAAGGAGTTAAGTTAAGTAATAGCCAAGCCATTACATTTAATATTCACGGACTCCATTTCCACAGGCTCAGTACCACAAGATTGGAGTAAAGCAGATGTGGTGCCTAAATTTAAAAAGGGAGCCAGATCAAAACGGGGGAATTACAGACCTATAAGCCTGACTTCAATAGTGGGGAAACTACTTGAAGGTTTAACACGTGATAATATTCAGGAATACCTCATGGAAAACAAAATCATTAGAGACTGGAAACGTGGGCAGGTAAATGACAGATGAGGTTAAATACAGATAAATGTAAAGAAAAAAGCACACTCCCCTAGTGCATTATCTTATGATGCAGATGAAATAAAATGTATTTAAATAAATGTAAGGTAGATAATACACACTTACAAGACATAAAGAGTAAAATTCACGTAAGGGTATCTTTACACACAGACTCCTTGTACAGATCAGCTGAGATGGATGGGGGAGATCTTTATGTATACCCACTGAAAGCCAGTTGCCTTTAGACCTGCTGCTGGAATGCTCACATACAGCAGAAATGACTGCAGACAGAGACACAGGGCCTCATGCAGTAAGCGGCGGAAAGGCAATTCTCGCCACTTTCCCGCCTAAAAAGCCTATCCGTATTCAGAAAGGGGCCAGAAAGTGGCGAGATTCAAAAACAATGCCAGTTTGGCTGGCGGTTTTTTTTTTTCCGCCGGTGGCGGGGCGAGAGGGCACTTTCCGCCTAAAAATCCAACTTTTTCCGCCACGCGGTATTCTAGTAGAGGCGAGTAGCTAAGCGGAGCTATTCGCCTCTCTAGAATACCGTTTTGCTGGCGGATCAGCCACACAAGAAAAAGATGGCAAGTTGCTGCTCAGAGGCAGCGGATGAGTGGCGGATCGGCACTTAGAAAAAATTCAGGATTTTTTCCTGGCTGGGATTGATGCCGGGGTCTCCGGAGCTGATATCATTAATATCAGCACCGGAGCCCCCCGGCATGCATCCGAGGCAGGAAAAATGCATTTAAAGCCCACTTCATTAAATTTTAGGTTAACCGCTAAGGTAATGAAGGGGTTAAAGAGCCGTGCCAGGTTTATTGTGGGTAGCGGGGGTGGGTGAAGGGGGTATTTGGCCCTTATTGTTTGTTTAGGGCTTGCGGGGGGTTGCGGGTGCACTTAACCCCTTCACAACCATAGCGGTTAATACCACTATGGTCATGTAGGGGTTAAGGCCTCCCGCTACACACCCGCAAGCCCTAAACCCCCGTTGGGGCTTTTACCCACTTCACCCACCCCCACTACCCACAATAATAAAAAATACACACACCAGCCCCACACTAACTAAATAAAAAAATAATATATATATATATATATATATATATATATATATATATATATAATCAAAAAATAAATAGATGATACCGTTCTGTGGCTAACGAAATGCTTTTATTTGTGCGAGCTTTCGAGATACACTGATCTCTTCTTCCGGCGATGTTACAATGAATGAAGCAAGGATTACTTAAAAACAGTGTCTCTTGGATTGTTATCTGTGCTGGTCCTTCCCCCGGTGTGGATGAGATTTATGGCTGGAGGTGTCAAAGGGTAACTGAAAGCAAGTGAAGATAGAGTGTGTATGTGTATCAGTAATGAAAAGTTCAGTCCGCGCTCTGGCTCTTTAAACTTGGAGTGTTGGTCCCTCTCAGTTCTCTTGCTGCTTCTGTGTTTATGAGGTGTCTCCCCCACCTCCAAATGTGGTCTCCACCGGAACCCCGATGGTGATACCAATATCAGCAAAACAAGAAAAAACACAAAAGCGCACCAAGATGAGAGATAGATATTGTATTAGCAACAAATAATAAAATTAGTAACTTACATATAAAATTTCTTTAATAATCCCCGATTCTGGTGTCTATCACAGGAGTAGGGCATCACATAGGAAGTATGAAGGGTAATCTCAGTTCTGAGAGATCAGACCCGCGCGCTGGGGCTGTCTCTGTTCACTCTCCTGTCCTCCACGTGTGGTAGCGTGGTGCAGAGTGTAGCACACATGTGCAGGAACCGGGGCCTTCAATAGGTGTCCTTAGGATGCCTGTCCGTTTTTGATAGCATAGAAACGATCGGAAATAAGCAGGAATGGTACATTTGAGTGTGTACTGGTGGTGGGTAGTAAAACCGCCAGCCACAACAGTCGCTTCATACTTCCTATGTGATGCCCTACTCCTGTGATAGACACCAGAATCGGGGATTATTAAAGAAATTTTATATGTAAGTTACTAATTTTATTATTTGTTGCTAATACAATATCTATCTCTCATCTTGGTGCGCTTTTGTGTTTTTTCTTGTTTTGTGTATGTGTATCAGTGTGAATAAAAATTAATGGAGAGCCCACAGTATAAACAGTGCTCTACACAAGGTGTGTGTGGAGTGAGAGGGGATATAAATGGTGTGGGTGGGTGTGGAAATGTGAGAGTTTGTAGCACAACTAAAAGTGTGTGTGGATACTATGTGGTCCCTATTGGTGTATAGGGATGGAAAAATAAGGAGTATTAGTATGTGTGAGAGACAGCTGTGTGTGCATACATATAGCACAGTATGTACATACATGGCCTTTAGCGCTCATGGGAAGAGAGTTCGCTAGTGTCAGTAATGACTCATAAAATTTCGATCTCTGTTTAGGCCACTGCTAAGTGTCCCGAACAGTTGCATAAATTTGTATTCATGCAACCGTCTCTCTTTCGGGGTTTTAAGATTACCTTTGAGTATGGCAACCCTCAGATCGTTCATCTTATGGCCAGAGTCAGAGAAATGTTCGCCAACAGGACTGTCTCTTGTTCCGCGTGTGATGCTGTGGCGATGCAGGTTCATTCTCTTGTTTAGCCCCTGTCCTGTCTACCATGTGACAGGCTTTCAATGACGTCATATCCGTTCTTCCCCAAGCCTCTGTCACATGGTACTTGAACCAATCAGAGTAGGGATAGTCTTCCCACGCTCTGATTGGCTGCCTTACCATATGAGTCCGGCCATGTGTCTTTTCATGACGTCATCTTAAAGGCAATTGAAGCAAAGCCATTCTGATTGGCTGTGCTGTCATTGCCTTTAAGTGACGTCATCATTTTTTTTTACATCGGCAAAAACACATGGGAACCATATGACGAAAATGTGACGTCATAGGCCTTTAAAAGCCTATGTCGTCTCATTTTGAAGCCAGACGCTGAGGAGGAAGGACCTCCTACTGAAGAAAGAAGACCAGGGCGTGGCACCGGATGGCAAGAAGACCCCGGAAGAAGGTAGAAGAATACAGATGAAGATGGATTACAACTAGAAGACCCCTGGATTGTCGTGTTTTATTATTTTAATGTTTATTATTTTATGGTTTTTTATTTTATGGGTTCCTGTTCGTGGATTGGTTCGTGAGTAAGCTGATCAATGGGAGTCGGTGGGGGCAAGTAATGGTAAGTTAAATAAAGAAATGTATTTAATGTAACTATGTTTTTTTTTGCTTTTTCATGTGATCATTATTTTTTATGCATATCATTTCTTGCCACTGTATGTATGTATGTATATATGTCTATAGAGATATATACATACAGGGATATAAGAAATTATAGTGTTGTTAAAGCTTGATTTTCTGTATTATAAATGATTGTGGCTATGCTGCTATGCATAGATGTGTGTTAAATGTATTCTATTATTAGAGAGATGTAAGTTTTGGGCTTTATGCTGTACTGTAGGTTATGGAGAGGCTTGCTTTAGTATATTGTAATTGTTGGTGTCCTTTTTTGTATGTTTTGAACTTGTTCTCTGTTACGATAGCTATAGTTAATTGTGTAATTGGTAGGGATGGTATTTTAATTGTTTAGGGATGTAATTCATGTGTGTTTATTCATTGATGGTGACTTTATTTCCTTACATAATATAGTTCTTGTGATGTCAGACTATTTGAGTTGGATTACTGTATTGTTAACATTGATTTGCAGCGTGTACATGTAGCTTACATGTTATGCTACATTTATACACTGTAAATGCAATGTTTAAAGTGGCATTTGAGGCTTTAGATTGAATGATTACATGAGATTTGTGTAGGAAATTGGTTTTTAATTCATTGAGGATGTTATGCATAAGTGGTGTTGCCATTGCAGGATGGCTTCACCCCTTAATTACCTTTGTGGTTAGTACCCGATAAAATGATTAAGGGGTTCATTTGTATGTTAATGTAATTGAGATATATTGGCTATTTATTATTTTGGCAACGGACCCCAAGGATGATGCTGGCGACGGAGCCTTCTTATTGATGAGGTTAGTAGATTTTTCTTTATTTTATTACGGTATTTAATGTGTTTAATAATGGCCAAATAATGTATTATCCCTATGTGGATAATAGTTATTTGGCACATTATTGTACTGTATGTGCTGGGGGAGGGGGTATTGGCCCCAATGGTATTTGGTAGGACTCCCCTGTGGGTATTGGGTGAGGGTGTTTAGGCCTCAGGGGTGGGGGGGTTAGTGGGGGAGGGTATGTGGGTGATGGTGGGTTAACCCCTTAATGACTGTAGCGGTTAATAACCGCTATGTGATTAAGGGGTTAGGGAACATTACATTGGATGTTATAATTATTGTGTCTGTTTTGCAGAAGCGGATGGGGCATGGGCAGGATGAAGATGAGGATGGCCTTCATCGTTGCAGCCGCACATGGGTGATTGCTATATGTATTTAATGTCTTTATTGTTGTGTATGTATTTTAAATGGACAACTGCACTATTATCCATTTGTTGATAATAGTAATGTTGCCCATTACTGTATTGTATGTTGTGTATTGCTGCTATGTTTATTGGGGGAATTTGTCCCCAATAAACATGCTATTATGTGTTAACCCCTTCATTACCTTAGCGGCTATCCGCTATGGTAATGAAGCAGCATTAATGTATTTTAATAATATTGTGCGGGAGCAGGGGGCCCCGTGAGCTGAACCGCATTTATTTGTGGCTCAGAGACCCCCTGCTTCCCGAGTTACAGGCCCCGGTTTGGGGCATCGGTTTCAGTGTGGACGCCATGTTTGTTGCGGGCACGTAGCGTATGGGACGCTATAAACATGGCGGCAACACTGCCCATACTATCACACATACTGGGGCCTGCAACTCAGGAAGCAGGGTGTCCCTGGTCCACAAAGTGATGCGGTTCAGCTCGTGGGACCCCCTGCTCACTGTACAGTATTATTAAATAAATATTCATGCTGCTTCGCTACCATAGCAGATACCCTGTAAGGTAAGGAACGAGTCTTTATTGATATGTGTGTTTTATTCATAGTGTACACTGGCGACACACTTTATTCGAGCTCGGCTAGTCCCACGAATTCGGGTATACTCGGGTGTATTGAGGTTTGTGACTGTTTTCTGCCCGAGTGCATTGCGTTATTTTCCAGGCAGGGATTGAAGCATTTTATTCCCGCTGGCTGCAATACTGCACAGTATATATATATATATATATATATATATATACTGCATTACAATTCATGAATTTATGCCATCTGGTAGACACGCGAAGCAGTGCAGCCTATTAAATCCTAATCATTATCATTTAACAGATCAGCCGCCCGTCAGCCAGGCATGTACCATGGCTGGGAAGGCAAACGCAATGGGGCTTGTCAGAGGTGAGGAGCGGCGCATTCCAGGTATCTGCCAGGTACATACTGGGTATTTGCTCGAATAAAGTGTGTCGCAGCAGTAGATGTGCAGAGGGTCTCCGCAGCTGAAGTGCTTTTGTTTTAGGTCCGGGGACCCCCTGCTTCCCGAGATACAGACCCCTTTAGGTGGTGCCGTTATCCCTCTGCTTTGTTTACATGCCGCGGTCACGTGATCGGGACCTTTAGATGCAGAGGGATACCGGCACCTCATAAAGGGGCCTGTATCTCGGGAAGCAGGGGGTCCCCCGACCTGAAACCAATGCGGTTCAGCTCCGGAGACCCCCTGCACATGTAAACTATGAATAAAAGTTGTTTTAAATTTTTTTTTTATTGTGCTGATGTTTGCGCCGAGAGAGCAGCAGATCTCTCTCTGCTGCAAACACAACTCGGCAGGGGACGGCTTCTCGGCAGTTTCTCACCAGGCAGCCGTCCCAAAACGTTTACATGCCATTTCATCAAATGGTGGTTGCGCATTCATTCCCCAGGGATTCGCCCCTTACAGCATACAGCCAGTTTAACACGCCAAAAACATGGCTAATTGCTAAACTGGCTAATGCATTTTTTCGCTGCTTAGTGCATGAGGCCCACAGTGAGAGCAGGCACAGTGGGAGATGGTAACGGTCTCACCTCTTGCAGCTGATCCAAACGAGGTGCCAGAGGCAATCTCAGTATACAGGAGTCCTTTAATTAGCAACGGAACAGCACGCACACTAAGTGCTTGCGCGTTTCGTCAGCGCTTGACGAATTCGTCAGGGAATGAACCGCCCTCAGTATTCAGGATATAAATACTGTGCTAGCTTAAATCTGATTGGACAAACCTCAATTACATGAGTTAAATAGACATGCACATGCACCAATTGGAAAAACTCTGGGAGAAAACAATTAAGATAATAAATATGTGAATGTTACACATAACCAGGGTATATAGGGTGAATAAAAACATATAAAAACACATTATATCAATACATGATTAATAAATAAATAATCTAATAAGTAACACACAGAACCTGAAACAAAAACAAATCTGCAGTCTTAAAAGACTAAAATGCATTAAAATGCAAAAATGTAAAATACACAGATAAAAATGATACATCATCTTATATTACATAAATATATGAACATGTTATAAAACCATAATTGAATCAGAAATGCAAAAGCCCCTTTTAAACTTAAAGGGGGATTTAAAGGGAAAAAACAAAAGCTTAGGGACTGGCCGAACCTGACATTAGACAATAGTACTAATGTCAATGTTCTCATTAAGGCCAAATGGAACCAGACAGCTCAATTAAAATATCCAAAAACTTTCCCTTTTGGAAAGATATTTAAAACGATCTCCACCTAACAGAGAAGGGGGAATTACCTCTAGACCCATAACCCGTAAAGTCTTAGGTGACTTGTTATGTACAGTACCGTGAGAAAATGTTTAGGATCATAATGATTGACAACCCCATTTATTATGTTCCTCCTGTGTTCTAAAAACTGCGTGCTCAATGGCAGTGTGGTCCTACTCACATAGTGGAGACCACAACCACAGGTTAAAAGATAAATCACACGAGTAGTGAGACAGTTCACAAAACATTTTACTTAATAAATAGGTCTGCCTGGGAAGGAAGGAGAAAAATCTTTCTTAGAATTGTAGCCCCGGTCTCATTTCAGCCCCATAGACACCCTTGGTTGCGCGCCGAGTGGTCGCGGGTACCGCCGGAGGCAGCGACGGACCCGCCGGCATGCCGTGAAGGTGGGGGCCAGAGCAGGGTGCGCTCCGAGGCTCTGCGGCGCACCCGGCTAGTGGGTGCCGCCATTGTGTCTGCTCGCGCATGGCAAGTGGTCGCCCATGCGCAGAAGGTATGCAGGAGTTGCGGCGGCCATTAGAGAGTCGCGCTTGCACAGTACAAGCGCGCACGTGGCCCCAATGCTACAGCAGCCTCCGCGGGACTACAAGTCCCATGAGGCTTAGGGCCAAATACCCCAGGTGTCCCCGAGTGGCCAATGAGGGCCAAGGATTCTCAGCAAGAGGGATTGATACAATTCGCGAGCTTAGGAGAGCATCAGTTGGAGCTGGGAGCAGGAAGGGGGAGGAAGAGTGTAGGGAGCAAGTGGCTCCTACACCAGGTCAGGTTGTCCCCAGGTCCCAGGCAGGCCCTAATCTCCACTAGGGTAGTGGGTAGTTTCTGAGGGAAGGCCCCTAAGGTAGGGACCCTGCCCTTAAGTGTGTGTGTGGTGTGGAGTCTTGTCAGTGACACAGCTGCAGTGCTGTGAGCGCTGACAAGAAGACACAGGGTTGAGTGCAGTGCAGCTGCAGCAGCTAGAAAGAAGCTAGTGAGGGGGGATTCGGGAGGTGAAGGAAGAGGTAGTGTGGGTTCAGAGGGTCCGTTCTTCCCCGCAGGCCCCTAGGAGAATCCCTGAAGTCACCATAGGTTGCAGTGCTGCAGGGAAGCCCTATAGTGATAGGAATGCCATCCCTTACTGTATGACAGCTAGTGACAAAGGTGCAGAGTTGCGGTTGTGGCGAGTCATTTGGGACCAGACGGCTGGACTTTGAGACCCAGGAGGCAGGCAGCTGATTCGTCTGACCCTTTTCGAAGTTGTTACCGGTCACCGCCGTGACCGGAAGGTATTATTTACATCAAGTGCACCAACACCGGTCAACAGACGCTGATCCCGCCTTAGGCGTAACTCTTTGGGGACACTAGTGAAGTGGCCAAAGCACTGAGCCTATACAAATATAGTACCATACATGGACACGGTGTGTGGGGCACGCGGTGAGGGGACGGAGACGTTACTCCTGATAAGAGTTGCCGAGCCACTAGTGTTATGAGCGTTATAGTATAAGGTTATATGTTATGTGTTGATTGCTATGATAAAATGATAAGGTTATTATTGCATTACAGTAAAACTGGTTTCAATCATTTAAAATTACCTGATGGTCTTAAAAAAGTCTGTAATTGAGCACAAATTTTTGTTGGGGCTAACACATTTTTAACACTGTTTGCCTTCCTATAAATTATGGTGGGTTTTGCCTGTAAATTTTCTGCTAGAACCAGGTCTCCCAAGAGAACAGGCTAATGTTTTCTCAGAACTGCCTCCATTTGGCGTGAAGACCCGCTAAATTTGGTTTAAAAAAACTACTTTCCCATCCATAACATGGGTTTTAGAGAGATTTTTTGTATATTGTCTATTTTTGGAGGTCAAAAGGAGGTTTCTGCGATCCGACCCTGCTGCTTTAAGGAAGGATTCCTCAACCAAGGTGGCATCATATCCGTTGGTGAGGAACCTCTCCTTTAATATTTCAGACTGTGCCACTGTATTTTGTTATAAAAAGGAGACACAATGAAACAATTTAAAACAATCAACATTTTTTTTATTGGAGTACAGTAAGTCAAAACATTCACAGGTGTATGGTGTAAGTAAAAACATTTATTTATTAATACAATTTAAAACAATCAACATTTTTTTGATTGGTGGAGTACGGTAAGTCAAAAATGAATCAACATTTGAACAGACGACCAATCACGCAGCGAATTCGATCCCCACCAGTCTATCCATCCAGGGACGATGCCTTATATGCTGCAAAATGCCATTTATGGAGTCTCTCACGACTTTCATTAAATGATCTGTAATGGAATAATAGCGCTGCAATTCCTTTCCCATTGGCTTTCTTACATTTTCAAGGAAGAGCCTTTTTGACGTGACTCCCTTCGTAATTGACATTGTGGGCCCACCCGCAGTACAACTCGTAGCTCTCGTGGTGCTTGAAAATGAATATGGCATGTTTCTGGGCTATACCACCACTTGCGGGCACCGTCTCAATGCAAGCGTGTGTGGTGAGATTCTGGGAGCGGGTGTGCTTCTGGGAGCAGGTGTGCTTGTGGCAGCGGGTGAGGGTAGGTGGTCTGGGAGGTTGCTTTCCTCCTGTCTTAGTCACTTTGTCTGTGTTGTCTCCTGGCATGGTCTTGACGGTGTTGTCATATCATCCTTGTCAACAGCATACATGAACATATATTCTTCTGATGGAGGGGGTGCGCTTGGTGATGGAAGGTTGAAGGTCCCATCCATCCCATCCATGCCACCCTCCTGCTCCTGCATCCGACATACAGGGGCAGGAACTCCAAGCAAATTATGTATCCCCGCTATGTCAGTCTCCATGAGCTTATCCATCTTCTCCATCTGCTTATCCATCTTCTCCATCCGTTGATCCATATTTAGCATGGGATCTAAATGAAGATCTATCTTTACCAGCATACAAGAGTTCTCAGGGATATTGACACTTAACCCATTCAGCATGCGGTCTAACGAGCTGGATCTTGTACATGGGGTGCTGTGGACATCTGAGTGGATGGGTGCTGGAGCAGATGAGATAGGGGTTCCCTGGAGAGAAGCAGCAGCGTGGAGTGCAGGAGAAGGTGATATGTGGGTTCCCGGGAGAGCAGTGTCAGCGTCGATGTGTGGCTCTCATATGTTTTGCTTTATCCCATATGTTTTGATATATCAGCCAATTTCCTCTTGACATAATAAGGCTTCTTAGAAGCCTTAACCTTTGTAGTCGTCAGAAGGTTTTCTTTATTAGCCTTGGCCTTTCACATTGTCTGTGGCTTGGAAAAGGTTCCCGCCTTTCGCTTTTTCGGCACTGCAGGCACGGCAGAATTGAGTTGGTTCTTGCGTACGTAGAATCGGGGTTCATCCATGGATGCAGATGGAATAAAGCACAATGCAGTAACTGAACAAGAGCAAGTTCAGATACAGATCAGAGTGTAGTGGGCTATGCAATTTGATCCACCTTTTATACACTGTGTCCCTATTATGATTGAGGTGCAGGTGTTAAAAGTGGGCGTACTCTAATGTGCACCACAATTTTTTTTCGCGTGCATGGCCACGAGGTGCAGGTGTTAAAAGTGGGCGTACTGTAATGAGACCCATTAAAGTATAAATACATCATCCATTTTGTTGATTCACTGCACATTGAAAACACATCGACTCTACATCGAATATACATTCCTGTGCTTGTATTTCTTTCTACACCCAGCGATGACTGTTAAAAAGATTTCTAAGGATCTCAGCATGAGAGTAAAGGATATGTACACGAGAGGACAACGAATTTAGAGGACAACGAATTTCAGATATTTAATGCTGGTTAAGTACTTCTGCCCTCGTTGTACCAGCAGCCACCGTGAGCTATCATGCCCACGGTAAGACCAAAAAATTCAAGAAGACACCAACGATAACTACCGCGTAAATAAAGTATTTTGAATATGTTTTCTTTACGGTGCAGTACTGCAATAGCACTTTTATTGGTTAGATGGCTTATTGTTTTTAATAGAACCATTTTCCTAGCAATTATTAGATATACTGTACAATTTGTTTATGTGTTGCACCTCCTTCCTCAATTATCTTAATTACAATCTAACATTCTTATAATCAATTCTATTTCTAAAGTATTTCAAAGTGAGTTGCACCTCTTTCTTTAATTATCACTCAATTCATTATTACTCATTATGACTCACGCACTCACAACTCCCCATTTCAGTACACAGTTTACTGTTTACAGTAAACAGTATGACACACACACACATAAAGTACCGTAATATTATATTATAATTGTTATCATTGTATATTTATATAATAATATTACTATATATATCTATTATTATTTATATCGCTCTATATTTATATAACTATAGTAATATATATATATACATCTATTATTATTTATATTGCTACTATATTACTATATATACCTATTATTATTGTTATCGCTGTATATTTATATAACAATATTACTATATATATTATATATATATATATACAGTATATTTATAAAATTGTTATTGCTGTACATTTATATAACTATATTACTATATATACCTATTATTATTGTTATCGCTGTATATTTATATAACGATATTACTATATATATTATATATATATATATATATATATATATATTTATAAAATTGTTATTGCTGTACATTTATATAACTATATTACTATATATATATTTATATTATTATTTTTATTGCTGTATATTTATATAACAATATTACTATACACCCCCAAATAAAAATCACAGTACTATGCCACCCACCTCATAAAGAACGTACATGACTAGTGTAGAATTAAAAAGCAACAGTATTTGTATTGTATTGTATTGTATTTGTATTGTATTTAAAAAGTATTAAAGCGCTGTATGATGGATTATCAGTTCAAAGAAATATTTTCAAAACATCATCATAATGTTTAATGCGCCGATATGTGATACTGTAACACGCCTATGCGTTTCAACAATGTTCAAATGAGCCAGGCTTTTTTATCACCGGCTCATCGGCATTTTGCTTTCGCAGTGATTCGCCAGGGATTCGGCCCTTACTGAATACTGCGAGGTCAAATCGCCAAAATCATGCCGATAGGGAACACTTGGCGATTGCACTTTTTCGGAGCTTACTGCATAGAGCCCTAAGTATAGCCGCTAAGGCAATGAAGGGGTTAAGGCATAATAGCATGTTTATTGGGGATAATTGCCCTCAATAAACATTGCAATACACAACATACACCCCCTGTGCCCCCAACAACCCCTATACCCCCATTGCATATATCTCATTTTTGGGGTGCACAGAAATGATACTACAGGCCTGCGGGGGCCCTCGGGTGTTTCCAGCAGGCCTGCAGTACCAAGTCTGTGCCCCCCCCCCAAAAATACAACAACACAAATAATTTACTATAAATACACCCCCCCCCCTAAAACATACAATTCAGTCATGGGCAAAATTGCTATTATCCACAAATGGATAATAGTGCATTTGTCCATTTAAAATACATAAAGAACAATAAATACATTAAATACATATAGCACTCACCCATGTCCGGCTGCCACGATGAAGGCCATCCTCATCTTCATCCTGCCCATGCCCCCTCCGATGCTGCAAAACAGAAACAAGAATAAAATAAACCAATGTAATGTCCCCTAACCCCTTAATCACCATAGCGGTTATTAACCGCTACAGTCATTAAGGGGTTAACCCACCCTCACCCACCACTCGGGAGGCCTACATACCCTCCCCCACTAACCCCCCACCCCGTGAGGCCTAACCACCCTCACCCACTACCCAGCCGGGAGGCCTACCCACATATTCTTGGGGCCAATACCCCTCCCCCCACCCCCAGTACCCACAATAAAAACAATACACAGCCCCACAATAAACATAATTCTATTTATTAAATATATTACCCACCCCCTGTGCCCCCCCATAAATACATGATTTATTCTTTTACATACAGGGTTCATAGCCCAGGCCCACGTGAGTCCCCGGTGGGCCTGACGGGTCACCTCACAGACCTAAAGGTTTTCCAGCAACTTGTTTCATACAGGTTCTGGAGGTGTGTTGGTGGGTCCCGCCAGGTGCCATGGCCCACCAGGTGGTCTCCGCAGGTCACCGTGGGCCACAATTGGGTACCCACTGTAGGCCCGTGGATGTCTGAGAGCCCCGGGTCAGACCCACAGGTGTCTGAGGGGCCTCAGGTGGTTCCCACGGGGGTCTGGGGACCCATGGGTGGGCACTACAGATCCGCGGTGCCCCCACAGATGTGGGGCCACCGGTTCTTCCCCACACACTACGGGTCCGCGGTGCCCTACAGATGTGGGGCCACCGGTTCTTCCCCGCACACTACGGGTCCGCGGTGCCCCCACAGATGTGGAGACACCGGTTCTTCCCCGCAGGTTTCCCCCGTGGACCACACAGCTTACTACCCGTGAGATACCCGAGGATACCGCAGATGGTCTCCAGAGGTCTCACGCAGAATCAAAGGGAACAAACCCTGAATGTAAAATAAATAAACCTGACCTATACATTCAATATATCAATCCCCCCCCCAACACATACAGTACAAAAATGTGCAAAATAACTATTATCCAGATAGGGATAATAGATTATTTACCCATTATTAAACACATTAACTAGCATATTAACATAAATAAAGTACTACTGACCTCATCAATAAGAAGCCCCCATCGCCAGCAAAATCCTTGTCCTCCGTTGCCCACAAAATACATAGCCAATACATTGCCATTACATTCAGATATCAATTAACCCCTTAATCACCTTATCGGTTAATAACCGCAAAGGTAATTAAGGGGTTAAGCCACCCTGGCCCGATACCCACCATTCACCAATTCATTTGTACAGTGGCTTCATCATACAACTATATATATGCACATACATATGTAGAAGGGTTATAAAAAACATGCTCTACTACAAATACCACTTCTCCATACAGTCACAGTACAATAAAATCATATTTCCTTAAAAAATCCAATCTCATCTTCCAATCAAAATCCTCAAATGCCAATCAAAAGCCTCAAATGCCAATCAAAACATTGCATTTACATTGTATACATGATGCATACAATCTATGCACCATGTACTGCACCGACACACTTTATTCGAGCAAATACCCAGTATGTACCTGGCAGATACCTGGAATGCGCCGCTCCTCACCTCTGACAAGCCCCGTTGTGTTTGCCTTCCCAGCCTGGGTTCATGCCTGGCTGACGGGCGGCTGATCTGTTAAATGATAATGATTAGGATTTAATAGGCTGCAATGCTTCGTGTGTCTACCAGATGGCATAAATTCATGAATTGTAATGCAGTATATATATATATATACTGTGCAGTATTGCAGCCAGCGGGAATAAAATGCTTCAATCCCTGCCTGAAAAATACCTCAATGCACTCGGGCAGAAAACAGTCACAAACCTCAATACACCCGGGTATACCCGAATTCGTGGGACTAGCCGAGCTCGAATAAAGTGTGTCGCCAGTGTACACTCTGCCAATGAATGTTAACAATAACATATTCCAAACAAAATACCAATACATCCAAACAAGTATACTATTTAAACCAATCAAGTCACCACAAATCAATTAGCATTCATTAATTAAATCACTAAACAATTTAAATTCCATCCATAATAATTAAACAATTAACTATATCAATCGTTAAACAGAACAAGTTACTATCTGTGATGATCCAGGGGAATCCTTCCCCTTCCTTAGATTCCCCTGTCCCATCTCCTGTTAAACCTTCTACCCTGTCCCACTCCTGTCCCGTTCCTTCTACCTTTCTCCCACTTCCTCAGCGCATGCCCCGCAGACCTTGCACATCCACGCCGTCCCTGAGCCCCTGCAAAGCGCTCCCCATTCTCAGTCACCCGTTGCACCCACGAGCAATACCTTGCTGTCTTTGGCGGTCCCCTCCGCTCCTCTGCCTTCCTCCGGCACGGTTCCCGCAGTCCGGCGCTCCGAGCGCCTGGTGACGTGGCCTGTGCACGCGCCCCCTCTGCTCACAAAGGGCGCGTGCACACGCTCCTCCTCCGGGCTTTGTCCGCCCTCTACGTCCTTCTCCCGGTCCCTGCGGGCCATCTCACTCTCCCAGCCTGTGCGCGCGCATCCTCAATTTACAGAGGACGCGCGCACACGTTCCTTTTCTCTGCCTTGCCACAGCCCTGACTCCTCCTCCCAATCTCCACTGGTTACTCCCCTGATTGCCCCCTCTGTCTCCTCATCTCTTATTCCTGACCTATCCCTATCTTCTCCCACTTCTCTCTCTGCTCCTCCCCTCTCTGTCATTGGTGCACCCTCTTTTATAACCCCTGTCTGTCCACTTCTTCCTCACTCTGCATAGTTCCTGTTTCTGTAAGGAATGGTTTACTGGTTGCTCCATGGTTTACTGGTTGCCTTACCTTGCAGACCTGTGCAGTCCTGGAACTCTTCACCTGATATTACTGCAGCCTGGATTCACTCACCAAAGCTATACTGCCACACACTCCCTCTGATATCTACTGCAGCTGTGCAATCTATCACTGCAATCCAGCCTTGTATTCACTTATTGGAGCAGGACCTTCACACCCCCCGCCGGGGATTGGTCCGCTGGCCTTTAAGTACTTTGTTCCCACAATGCTCCCTGCCGAGCGTAGTCCTTACCGGATGTCACTACCTGTTCTGCCACAAGCTCCCGCTTGTTCTCCTGTGCTGAAGCGGAGGTTCTGCCCTGCGTCCTTCAGCTTCCTTCAAGCTCCCGCTTGTTCTCCTGTGCTGAAGTGGAGGTTCCGCCCTGTGTCCTTCAGCTTCCTTCAAGCTCCCGCTTGTTCTCCTGTGCTGAAGCGGAGGTTCCGTCCTGCGTCCTTCAGCTTCCTGTTCTCCTGTGCTGAAGCAGAGGTTTCGTCCCTGCGTCCTTCAGCCTCCTGGATTCCTGCACTGAAGCGGAGGTTTCGCCTCTGCGTCCTTCAGCCTCCTGGATTCCTGCACTGAAGCGGAGGTTCTGCCCTGCGTCCTTCAGCTTCCTCAAGCTCCCGCTTGTTCTCCTGTGCTGAAGCGGAGGTTCCATACTGCGTCCTTCAGCTTCCTGTTCTCCTGTGCTGAAGCAGAGGTTTCGTCCCTGCGTCCTTCAGCCTCCTGGATTCCTGCACTGAAGCGGAGGTTTCCCTGTGTATCTACAGCTTCCTGGTTCCTGGGGCCAACTCTTTCCCTAATCTAGAGAGGCTGTGTCCTGGTTCCTGCGCGGCAACAGAGGATTCCCTAGCCCGCTCAGGACTCTTGCGCTGTAGCACTGGTTTAACCGTGCAGCTAGGTGGTGTGTAAATCTGGTCTGTCTTCCACCTCCTGAGACCAGTACCATGGGCCATGGTCGCCGCACGCTCAGAGGTCACCCCCGCGCTCCTAAGCTGAAGCGGGGCTTTCCTGACTCCCTGTTGCCGAACTCCTGCTTGGACAATGTTTATTCTGACGTCTCCTGTCCTGACCCTGGCTTGTACAACGACGATGCTGTCTTCTCCAATCCTAATCCTGCTACGTATGACTACGAACTGCGCAATCCGGATCAGCCTGTGCGGTCTAAGGTCGGTGCTTTTACAACCCCACCTCAGCCTCGCGGTCCGACCCTGGTTTGTGGTGAGCACAACCGTGACAGTTTCCCTGTGTGCTGACCTATGCTGTGCTCCCTCTGTGTCCCTGCTGTATTCTGCTCCTGTGTTTTACCTTTGGATATCCCTGGCTTTGACCCTGCTTGCTCTGACGACTCTGCTCTCTGTACCCCTTTGAACCTTGCTATGCTCTCTACCCCGTTGCTCTCTGGAATCCTTGGACCTGGCTTTGTACCCCGATGACCCTACCTTCTGGAACCCTTGGACATTGGCACACGGACACGACTATCCTCTCGCATACTACTAAGGACGTTGCAAGTATTACTAACTACTCTTTCTACAGGCCCAGCAACGTTATACCACACTCCGGGCTTGCTCCCACTGCTGTGGGTGTGTGGTGTAATACCTTTCCCACCTCAGTACTGGAGTCTTGCCAGGTCTGCGGGCATATAGGCATGATATTATGCAGAGCCCAACAAACGCAGACCCCCCTCAGGTGGGTACGAGTATTTCCTTAGAGGCCTTACAGTTTGTCAGCAGCCAACTCTCTACCATTTCCTAACAATTTGCGAACTTCTCCCCGCAGGAGAATCTCATGGCCCCCATGCCATCAGTGGCCATGACGTACCCCAATTCTGGGCCTCGGATTCCCTCTCCGAACCATTACAATGGGGACCCCCTCGCCTGTCGCGGTTTCCTAAACCAATGTGAGGTGCAGTTTGAGATGTCCCCCTCCCTGTTTCCTACTGGCCGCGCCAAAGTAGCTTATATTTACGCCCTCTTAACCAGAGACGCTCTCGCCTCGGCTTCCCCCCTGTGGGAGCACAAAAATGAAGTGACACAAGATTACTCTCTCTTCAGACGCGAGTTCCAACTAGTATTTGATACTCCTGCATGGCGTGAGACAGCCGCTTTCTCTCTTTTCACATTTCTCAGGCCTGAAGATCCACTGCCAAATACGCCATCGAGTTCCGCACGCTGGCCGCTGAAGTCCAATGGAATGACGAGGCACTCACTGCCGCATACTAGCATGAACTCATGGATACGTTGAAAGATGACCTTGCGACTCATGCCCGGCCCTCCTCCCTGGAGGAGTTCATTAGCATGAGTGTACGCATGGATCAGCGTACTCAGGAGTGGCAGCATGAAAGGAGTTGTTCTCGTACTCCCTCTTCTGTTGTTTCTCCTAGGTCGCCTACAACTCCGCTCCTGGCACTGGAATCTCCGGAACCGATGCAGGTCAGCAGCCAGCAGCTTCGGGCCATGGAAAGAGCGCGGTGTCGCCTGAATCGACTATGCTTCTATTGTGCCTCTCCGGAACATCATCTACAGAATTGTCCTCTGAAGCCGGGAAACGGGCACACCCAGTAGAGGTAGAGGGGCTTCTACTGGGTACTGTCTCTCCTTGCCCCTCTCCTGTTGACACTCTCCCTAAGAAGTTGATGCTTCCTGCTACGTTGGAGGGCCCGAACCTTTTTCTGAAGGTGGAAGCGTCTTCGACTCAGGTTCGGGTGGTAACTTCTTGGACCAGAAGTTCACTTCAGAGAACCAAATTCCCATGGTCAGAAGGAAGACTCCCATTGGCCTCGAGGCCATTGACGGCCAACCACTCCAGCCAGCATTTATCATTTGGGAATCTATCCCTCTCACTTTGACCCTGGCTGTTGGCCATAAGGAGGTAATCATCTTCGATATTTTTCAATCTCCTTCTGTGCAAATTATTTTAGGATTACCGTGGCTTCAACTCCATAAGCCGCACATTGACTGGACCAGTGTTCTGCCTCTCCAATGGCCTTCGTCCACGGATACCACCCCCAAGAAGTCTCCTGTCGCGGTTTTGGCCAGCCTGGATTCGGTTTCTTCCAATCTATTAACCCTTCCTACTGTGTATCACGAATACCTGGATGTGTTCAACAAGGTGCAAGCGGAGATTCTTACCCCACATCGTCCGTACCATTGATCTCATTCCAGGTACCGTCCTGCCGATGTCAAAATCTTATCCACTCTCCATCCCGGAGACTGAGGCCATGACGTCCTATATTCTGGAGAATTTGGAGAAGGGATTCATCTGCAACTCTACCTTCCCTGCCGGGGCAGGCTTCTTCTTTGTGAAGAAGAAGGTAGGATCGCTTAGGCCGTGCATAGACTTCCGCGGACTCAATAAAATCACGGTGAAGAACCGCTATCCTCTTCCGCTTATCTAAGAACTGTTCGATCGTCTCCAGGGGGCCTCTATCTTCTCTAAGCTCGACGTAAGAGGTGCCTACAATCTCATCCGCATAAGGGAGGGGGACGAGTGGAAGACTGCATTTAACACATGTTCTGGACCCTATGAATACCTTGTTATGCCCTTTGGGTTATGTAACGCCCCAGCTGTTTTTCAAGAGTTCATGAATGACATCTTCTGCGATGTATTGGGTACTTTTGTTATAGTCTACTTTGACGACATTCTAATTTTCTCAAAAAATTTGGAGGAACACATTCAACATACCAAACTAGTGCTGTCTAGACTCCGTTCTAACCATCTATATGCTAAAATGGAGAAGTGTTTGTTTCATCAGTCTTCTCTGGCCTTCCTAGGCTATATCATCTCCAGCCAAGGCTTCTCCATGGATCCAGAGAAACTGAAAGCTGTTCTCGATTGGCCACTGCATAAATCACTCAAGGCGGTGCAGCGTTTTCTTGGCTTTACCAACTATTATAGGAAATTCATTAAAAAAAAATCTTCTATTGCTCTTCCCATCACTGCCTTGGCTAAAAAGGGCGCTGATGTTGCTTCCTGGTCTCCTGAGGCGGTTCATGCTTTTGAGGTTCTTTAAAAGGCTTTCGTTTTGGAGGTCGACGCCTCGGACGTAGGAGCCGGCGCAGTCCTGTCCCAGAGGACTTCTCCCCAAGAGAAACTTCACCCCTGTGGTTTTTTTTCCCGAAAATTTTCTTCTGACAAAAGGAATTATGATGTTGGTAATCGTGAACTTTTGGCCATAAAACTGGCTCTTCAAGAATGGAGACACCTGTTGGAGGGGTCCAAGGAACCAGTTGCTATTCTCACTGACCACAAAAATTTGTTATATATTGAGGGGGCTCATCGCTTGGGATCCCGCCAGGTCCGATGGTCTCTCTTCTTTTCCCGCTTTAACTACACCATCTCATATATTCCGGGTACAAAGAATGTTAAAGCAGATGCTCTCTCTCGCCAGTTCGCCACCGAAACCGATGCTAGCGAAACCTCGGAACCTATTCTCCCTGCCAAATGTATTATTTCTGTGAACAACTTCGATGTGTTGGACGAGATCAACAAGGCTCAAGCTCACATTCCCAGCAGGTTGAGGGTACCATAAGGTCGCCTTTACGCAGCTCCACACTTTCGTCATAAAGTTTTACTTTGGGGTCATTCTTCCAGAGCAGTCGGTCATCCAGGCTTCAAAAGAACAGCAGATCTCATCAAACGGATTTTTTGGTGGCCTAAAATTAATCAAGACATTCTGGACTTTACTACCGCCTGTCCTGTATGAGCCCAGAGTAAGACTATCCATCACAAACCTTCTGGACTTCTCTTACCTCTGCCCATTCCGGAACAACCCTGGAAACATATTTCAATGGATTTCATTGTTGAGCTGCCCATTTCCAAAGGGATGAACACCATTCTCGTTGTAGTTGACAGGTTCTCAAATCAGGCACACTTTATCCCCCTCAAGGGCCTTCCTAACTCCGCCACCCTGGCCGATGTCTTTGCCAAAGAAATTTTCAGGTTACATGGCGTTCCCATTTCTATTGTCTCTGACCGTGGATCACAGTTCATTTCGAAGTTTTGGTGGGCTTTTTCTCAAAGACTCGGAATCTCACTTCTGTTTTCTTCAGGATACCATCCTCAAACCAATGGTCAAACAGAGAGGATGAATCAAACCCTGGAACAATATTTAAGATGTTTTATCTCGGACTCACAAGATAACTGGGTGGATCTTCTGCCATTGGGCCGAAGTCGCCATAAATTCTCTAAGAAACGAGTGTACTCAGGAGTCCCTATTCTTTATCAGCTTCGGTTTCCATCCCAATAGCCTCCCTCTCTCGCCTTCTCCTTCAGGCATTCCTGCGGCCGATTCTCATATTGTCAACCTTCAAGAACCTTGGGAAAAAATCCTCAAGACCTTACAATCTTCAGTGGCCAAACAAAAAACCAAAGCTGACCGTCATCGTCAACCTGGGCCCTCTTTCAAACCCGGAGACCAAGTTTGGTTATCCTCCAAAAATATCAGGCTGAAAACACCATCCCCAAAATTATCTCCTAGATTCCTAGGTCCATTCAAAATTTTGGAAAGAGTCAATCCTGTAGCATACCGCCTTGAACTGCCTCCGACCATGAACATTCCTTCAGTCTTTCACGTCTCCCTTCTCAAGCCCTTCATACCCAGTCCTCACTTTCCTGTTCCCTCTAGGAAACCCAATCCTGTCTCTACTCTGGGCCAACAAGAATATGAGATCCAGTCTATTATTGACTCCCGCTGGTCCAAGAATACTCTGCAGTTCTTGGTGCACTGGAAGGTTACGGTCCAGAAGAACGTTCTTGGGTTCCAGCACGTCATATTCATGCCCCAAGACTTCTTCTCCAGTTTCACCGGAAATTTCCCCTCAAGCCCTGGTTGGATCACTCGGAGATCGATCCTCAAGGGGGGGATACTGTGATGATCCAGGGGATTCCTTCCCCTTCCTTAGATTCCCCTGTCCCATCTCCTGTTAAACCTTCTACCCTGTCCCACTCCTGTCCCGTTCCTTCTACCTTTCTCCCACTTCCTCAGTGCATGCCCCGCAGACCTCGCGCATACACGCGGTCCTCGAGCCCCTGCAATAGCACTCCCCACTCTCAGTCACCCGTTGCACCCACAAGCAATATCTTGCCACCCTTGGCGGTCCCCTCCGCTCCTCTGCCTTCCTCCTGCACGGTTCCTGCAGCACGGCGCTCCAAGCGCCTGGTGATGCGGCCTGTGCACGCGCCCCCTCCGCTCACGCAGGGCGCGTGCACACGCTCCTCCTCCGGGCTCTGTCTGCCCTCTACGTCCTCCTCCCGGTCCCTCAGGGCCATCTCACTCTCCCAGCCTGTGCGCGGCGCATCCTCAATTTACAGAGGACGCGCGCACACGTTCCTTTTCTCTGCCTTGCCAGAGCCCTGTCTCCTCCTCCCAATCTCCACTGGTTACTCCCCTGATTGCCCCCTCTGTCTCCTCCTCTCTTATTCCTGACCTATCCCTATCTTCTCCCACTTCTCTCTCTGCTCCTCCCCTCTCTGTCATTGGTGCACTCTCTTTTATAACCCCTGTCTGTCCACTTCTTCCTCACTCTGCATAGTTCCTGTTTCCCTGTGTGCTGACCTATGCTGTGCTCCCTCTGTGTCCCTGCTGTATCCAGCTCCTGTGTTTTACCTTTGGATATCCCTGGCTTTGACCCTGCTTGCTCTGACGACTCTGCCCTCTGTACCCCTTTGAACCTTGCTACGCTCTCTACCCCGTTGCTCTCTGGAATCCTTGGACCTGGCTTTGTACCCTGATGACTCTACCTTCTGGAACCCTTGGACATTGGCACACGGACACGACTATCCTCTTGCATACTACTAAGGACATTGAAAGTATTACTAACTACTCTTTCTACAGGCTCAGCAATGTTATACCACACTCCGGGCTTGCTCCCACTGCTGTGGGTGTGTGGTGTAATACCTTTCCCACCTCAGTACTGGGGTTTTGCCAGGTTTGCGGGTATACAGGCGTGACACCATCAGACAAAATATAAGTACTGCACCGACACACTTTATTCGAGCAAATACCCAGTTTGTACCTGGCAGATACCTGGAATGAGCCGCTCCTCACCTCTGACAAGCCCCGTTGCGTTTGCCTTCCCAGCCTGGGTTCATGCCTGGCTGACGGGCGGCTGATCTGTTAAATGATAATGATTAGGATTTAATAGGCTGCAATGCTTCGCGTGTCTACCAGATGGCATAAATTCATGAATTGTAATGCAGTATATATATATATATAGAAATGTATTTTATTTAACTTGTTCTTTTTTTTAATTTATTTTTTACATGTGTATTTTTTTTTTTGGTATATCATTTCTTGCCACTGTATGTATGTATGTATGTATGTATGTATGTCTAGATTGATATATACATACACGGTACGAAATGATGTTGTTGTATAAGCTTGTTTTGCCGCTATGCATAAATGTGTGTGTAATGTGTTTTAAAATTAGATAGATGTAATTTTTGGTCTTGTATGGTGTACTTTATGTCATGGTGAGGCTTGCTTTTGTATAGTGTATTCTTTTTGGTACTTATATTTTGTCTGAAGATAACTTGTTCTGTTTAACGATTGAAATAGTTAATTGTTTAATTGTTATGGATGTAATTTAAATTGTTTAGTGATTTAATTAATGAATGCTAATTGATTTATGGTTACTTGATTGGTTTAAATAGTATACTTGTTTGGATGTATTGGAATTTTGTTTGGAGTATGTTATTGTTAACATTCCTTGGCAGAGTGTACATAGTGCATAGGTTGTATGCATCATGTATACAATGTAAATGCAATGTTTGAGGCTTTTGATTGGCATTTGAGGATTTTGATTGGAAGATGAGATTGGCTTTTTTAAGTAAATATGATTTTATTGTACTGTGTCTGTATGGAGAAGTGGTATTTGTAGTAGAGCCTGTTTTTTATAACCCTTCTACATTTATTTGTATATTAGTTCATCATGTGTGTATCTCTATCTATCTATCTATCTATTTACTGCTGCGGCACAGTTTATTCGAGCATTTGCCCGTTCTGTGCCGCAGCAGTAGCCTGGCGCGCGCCCGAGAGTGACGGGCGCGCGCCGAAGCAGCGGAAGAGCGCCCTCCGATCGGGGCGCTCTCCCTACCGCTGCCGGGTCCGCCGGTTCCCCCGGAACCCCCTGCCGCTGTCCCTCGGGGAGCCCCTGGACGCGCGTGCAGGGGGCGCACGCTCCCGAAGACGCGTGACCGCGCGTCTATGACGCGCGGCACGCCGAGGGGCGGCCACTAGCAAGCCGGGAAATCTCCCGGCTTGCGGATCTGGCCGCAGTGTAATAAACTGTGTCGCCAGTGTATCTATCTATCTATCTATCTATCTAATCTATCTATCTATCTATCTATATATACAAATACAACTGTATGCTCATCTGCATGTCTTAGGCAGGTCTGCAACCCCGCCTTTCCCCATTATCACCAAGCATACAGCACTTCCACTGCAGCAAGGGATTCTGGGAAATGACATGCAAATGTATTTGCTTTCCTGTGGAGGGTTTTTGTCACTTTTTTTACTCACCATAACTTAACTCAATATTATGGTATATATATATATATATATATATATATATATATATATATATATATATATATGTGTGTGTGTATATATATTTGCATGATGAAGCCACTGTACAAATGAATGGGTGAAGGGTGGGTATCGGGCCAGGGTGGCTTAACCCCTTAATTACCTTTGTGGTTATTATCCGATAAGGTGATTAAGGGGTTAATTGATATCTGAATGTAATTGCAATGTATTGGCTATGTATTTTGTGGGCAATGGAGGACAATGATTTTGCTGGCTATGGGGGCTTCTTATTGATGAGGTCAGTAGAACTTTATTTATTTTAATATGCTAGTTAATGTGTTTAATAATGGGCAAATAATCTATTATCCCTATCTGGATAATAGTTATTTTGCACATTATTGTACTGTATGTGTTGGGGATGGGGGGATTGATGTATTTAATGTATAGGTCAGGTTTATTTATTTTACATTCAGGGTTTGTTCCTTTTGGTTCTGCGTGAGACCTCTGGAGACCACCTGCGGTATCCTCGGGTATCCCACATGTATCATGTTGTGTGGTCAACGAGGGACACCTGCGGGGAAGAACCGGTGGCCCCACATCTGTGGGGGCACCGCGGACCCGTAGTGTGAGGGGAAGAACCGGTGGCCCCACATCTGTGGGGGCACCGCGGACCTGTAGTGCCCACTCGTGGGTCCCCAGACCCCCATGGGAAACACCCGAGCCCCTCAGGCACCTGTAAGTCTGAACCGGGGCTCCCAGACATCTGCGGGCTTACCGTTGGGACCCAATTGTGGCCCACGGTGACCCGTGGAGACCACCTGGTGGGCCATGGCACCTGGCGGGACCCACCAACAGGCCTCCAGAACCTGTATGAAACAAGTTGCTTGTAACCTGTAGGTCTGTGAGGTGACCCATCAGGCCCACCGGGGACTCACGTGGGCCTGGGTTATGAACCCTGTATGTAAAAGAATAAATCATGTATTTTTGGGGGGGCACAGGGTGTGGGTAATGTATTTAATAAATAGAATGATGTTTATTGTGGGGCTGTGTATTGTTTTTATTGTGGGTACTAGGGGTGGGGGGAGGGGGTATTGGCCCCAAGGTTATGTGCGTAGGCCTCCCGGCTGGGTATTGGGTGAGGGTGGTTAGGCCTCATGAGGTGGGGGTTAGTGGGGGAGAGTATGTAGGCCTCCCGAGAGGTGGGTGAGGGTGGGCTAACCCCTTAATGACTGTAGCAGTTAATAACCGCTATGGTGATTAAGGGGCTAGAGGAAATTACATTGGATGTTTTTATTATTGCTTCTGTTTTGCAGCACCGGAGGGGGCATGGACGGTGATGTAGATGAGGATGGCCTTTATCGTGGCAGCCGGACATGGGTGAGTGCTATATGTATTTATTGTATTTATTGTTCTTTATGTATTTAAAATGGGCACATTCACTATTATCCATTTGTGGATAATAGTAATTGTGCCATTACTATACTGTATGTGTTAGGGTGGGGGGGGGTATGTCTTTATAAGTATGTATGTGTTTTGACATTAATTTGGGGGGCACAGAATTGGTACTGTAGACCTGCGGGTAACACCCAAGGGCCCCCACCGGCCTACAGTATCATTGATGTTCATATATGTGTATGTTAGGGGGGTATAGGGGTTGTTGGGGTAATATATATATATATATATATATATATATATATATATATATTTATATATATATTTATTTATTGATTTAGTGTGGGGCTTCTGTGTGTGTTTTTGTTGTTGATGGTAGCGGGTGTGGGTGAAGGGGGTATTTGGACCCAATGGTGATTTGTTTAGGGCTTGCGCGTGGGTAGCGGGATGGCTTAACCCCTTCATGACCGTAGCGTTATTAACCGCTACAGTCGTGAAGGGGTTAAGTGCACCCGCAAAACACCCGCAAGCCCTAAACAAGCATCAAGCGCAAAATACCCCCTTCACCCACACCCGCTACCCACAATAAACTGGCACGGTGGGTTAACCCCTTCATTGCCTTAGCGGTTAGCCGCTAAGGTAATGAAGTGAGCTTTAAATGCATTTTACTTGCCTCGGATGCATGCCGGGTGTCTCCGGTGCTGGTATCAGCGGGTATCAGCTCCGGAGACCCCCGGCATCAATCCCAGCCAGGTAAAAGGCCTGATTTTTTCTAAGTGTCGACCTTGCCGATGCATATACACCACCAGCCCGCCAACTTTAGTTTGGCGGGACGGATTGGCGTTCAAATCTCAATTCTGGAGTGCCGATCAGCAGTGAAAAGCTGATCGGGCCTACCTGAATTCAGCCGAGTTAAAAAAGTGCTGATAAGTGGCTTATCAGCACCCGGCTGCCGATAAGTTTTTATCGGGAACCAAAATTGCCGATTTTTCCAACTTATCGGCGCTTACTGAATCGGGAAGGCAATTTTGGCAAGAAAATGGCGATAAAAGCATTTTTGGCGCTTACTGCATGAGGCCCTTAGAGATAAGTGTATTAGTGCATGATGACTTGTACAGTATGTGTTAGCGCTGCTTTGTTTTTTTTTTGTGTATTGTTATAATCATTTAAGTAGCTGCTTTGAATCATATTCAGTTGTGCACAATTGTTCAGAGCTCACATTATTTTCCATCCAGGATGTTAAAATCCTGCAGTGATAGGTTAACTAGAAGAACTGCTATAGCCAGCCGTTTACATAAAAATGATGCAGAAATAGATGTACTGGTAGATTGTGTACTCATGATGAGAACACATTTCTTTAAACTTGAGAAATTGCTCAAAGATTAAATGAGACACTGGTGGGACAGTCTCTCTTCAGAATTACTTGGATACCAGTCTTATACCAAGAGGCTTAAGAATTATTTAAAAAAAACTACTCTTCCCACGATTGAAGATTTTTCACTCACTTGGAATAAAGTGCTATCTGAGTGTTCGAATAATCTAATGAGACTATTGATCACATATCGTGACAATAAACTTAAAGAAATTTGTGAGGAGATTGATATTATACAGGTTACCTTAGCTGAAAGCAAAGATTTAGAAGGTTATTGTAAATTAGATGAAGATATTAATCTTAATGTCATTCAGTTTGAAAATGAATTGGTCAATCGTAAGGACAACAAATGGGAATGGGATAAGGAGGACTATGCCCTTAACAGAATAGATTTGTGGCATCATAAACGTTTTTTTCCTCCTAAAAAACATTTTAAATCTATGAATGGTTCACAATCCATGGACAATAAGGGATAACCGTCTAACCCACAGTCCAACTCGGTGCTGACTGTTGGAGACAATTCTGAGACTATTGCCACTGCCAATAGTTTTGCCTGTGTTGAGGAGGTGGGGGACAGTATCCCCTCGACTTCCACGGGGGGCTCTACTGGTCACGACCAAGTAGGACAGAGGGATATGTGACTAGGGGCTCGATGCAGTAAGGCCCGATAAAATCTTTTCTCCAAGTGTGGCGGATAGGTGGGGGATCGGCCTTTTTTTGGCGATTTGCCTCGCAGTATTCAGTAAGCGCCGAATCCTTCCGATCCCTGCCGAAGCACTGCGAAAGCAAAGCTGCCGATGAGCCTGTGCCGATACAGCCTGGCTCCCGATAAGCCTTCCGATAGGCCTTTGGTGGCGATAGATGTTTGCAGCAGAGAGAGACAAGCCGCTCTCTCAGTGCAAACATCGGCAACAAATAATGTATTTTTAAACAACTTTTACTCCTAGTGTACATGTGCAGGGGGTCTCCGGAGTTGAACCGCGTTGGTTTCAGGTCGGGGGACCCCCTGCTTCCCGAGATATAGTCCCCTTTATGAGGTGCCAGTATCCCTCTGCGTTTAAAGGTCCCGATCACGTGACCGCGGCATGTAAACAAAGCAGAGGGATACCGGCACCCCCTAAAGGGGCCTGTATCTCGGGAAGCAGGGGGTCCCCGGACCTAAAACCAAAGTGCTTCAGCTCCGGAGACCCTCTGCACATCTACACTATGAGTAAAACACACATATCAATAAAGACTCGTTCCTTACCTTACAGGGTATCTGCTACGGTAGCGAAGCAGCATTAATATTTATTTAATAATACTGTACTGTGAGCAGGGGGTCCCCCGAGCTGAACCGCATCACTTTGTGGACCAGGGACCCCCTGCTTCCCGAGTTACAGGCCTCGGAATGTGTCATCGGCTGGCAGTGTCGCCGCCATCTTTATAGCGTCCCATTTCGCGACGTGCCCGCTATAAATATGGCGGCGACACTGTAACCGATGCCCCAAACCGGGGCCTGTAATTCGGGAAGCAGGGGGTCTCTGAGACACAAATTAATGCGGTTCAGCTCAGGGGGCCCCCTGCTCCCGCACAATAGTATTAAAAATACATAAATGCTGCTTCATTACCATAGCGGATAGCCGCTAAGGCAATGAAGATGTTAAGGCAGAATAGAATGTTTATTGGGGACATTTGCCCCCAATAAACATTGCAATAAACAACATACACCCCCTGTGTATGTAAAATACATAAAAACAATAAATACATTAAATACATATAGTACTCACCACCCATGTTCGGCTGCCACGATGAAGGCCATCCTCATCTTCATCCTGCCCATGGCCCCATCCGCTTCTGCAAAACAGACACAAGAATTAAAACATCCAATGTAATGTCCCCTAACCCCTTGTATGTATGTATGTCTTTATTTGTATAGCGCCATAAAATGTACATAGCGCTTCACAGTAGTAATACATGTCATATAAATAACAAATATAAATAACAGATCATGGGAATAAGTGCTTCAGACATACTGTAAAAGTAACATTAAGGAAGGAGTCCCTGCTCCGAGGAGCTTACAATCTAATTGGTAGGTAGGGAGAACGTACAGAGACAGTAGGAGGGAATACTAGTAAGTGCGTCTGCAGGGGGCCAAGCTTTGTGTCATGTGTCCATGATTATCCAGTGCTACTCATATGCTTCTTTAAGCAGATGTGTCTTAAGGTGGGTCTTAAAGGTGGATAGCGAGGGGGCTAGTCGGGTATTGAGGGGAAGGGCATTCCAGAGGTGTGGGACAGAAAGTGAGAAAGGTTTAAGGTGGGAGAGAGCTGTAGATACAAAGGGGGTAGAAAGAAGACATCCTTGAGAAGAACGCAAGAGTCGTGATGGTGCATAGCGAGAAATTAGGGCTGAGATGTAATGAGGGGCAGAAGAATGTAAAGCTTTAAAAGTGAGCAGTAGAATTGAGTGTGAGATACGCGATTTAATCGGAAGCCAGGAGAGGGATTTCAGCAGGGGAGACGCTGAGACAGATTTAGGAAAGAGTAGAGTGATTCTGGCAACAGTGTTTAGGATAGATTGTAGGGGAGACAGGTGAGAGGTAGGAAGGCCGGACAGCAGGAGGTTGCAGTAATCGAGACGTGAGAGAATGAGGGCCTGAGTCAGAGTTTTGGCAGATGAGTAACAGAGGAAAGGGCGTATCTTTGTGATATTGCGGAGGAAAAAGCGACAAGTTTTAGAAACGTTTTGAATATGAGAGGAGAATGAGAGAGAGGAATCAAGTGTGACCCCTAGGCAGCGTGCTTGGGCTACTGGGTGAATGATCGTATTTCCAATAGCAATGTGGAAGGATGTAGTAGGGCCAGGTTTGGGAGGTAGTATAAGGAGCTCTGTTTTTGCCATGTTAAGTTTCAGTCGGCGGATGGCCATCCAGGATGATATTCCAGAGAGGCATTCAGAAACTTTGGTCTGTATAGCAGGTGTAAGGTCAGGGGTTGAAAGGAGCGTGGGACTTCCTTGTGTTAAATAGTCCCTTTCACCAATAAAAAACATTTCTCCACAGCTGTGTTTATTTTTTGGTGAAAGGGACTATTTAACACAAGGAAGTTCCATTTGGTATCCATCCCCTGATGAAATCCGCAGAGTCGGAAGAAACGCGTAGGGATATCTGGCTGTGAGCCTACAGTGACAGGGCAGCACCCTGCACCAGTGTGAGGAGGCAAGGACTTGCCTGAAGATTTTTTTCCGGTTTCAAGTGTGAGAAGAAAGGCTAAATGGCGGCTGCATGTGGAGATTGAGTGCTCACAAACACTAAGGATTACTCCCCTGGAGACAGCAGCAGACAGCAACATCCTTTTTGGAGCCAATACTGACACTCACACACAAAGAAGAGACCGAGGAGTCCTCAGTTGGTGCATGGGCAGGTCCCATAACATGCTTTATTTTATCAGACAAATTGTAAGTGTGCATTTGTCTTGTCCATGAGATATTAAAACTTTGTTCATCTGATTTTACACAAGGATCGGGCGCTTCTTTTCTCTTTTTCTCTAATAGGTACTGTGGGAGTTCGGTGAGCCCAAGAAGAAGCAGCCTGGACCTTTTGCAAATCAACTTATCATGGACACATGTGGACTTAAGTATTTTTAATATTCACTGCATTTATGGGTTCATAATCGTGTATTGAATTTTTCATTGCTTATCACATGAACCCATTTTTTATATTTGCATTTTCTAGTTAAGTCCCAGTGTCATTTTTACCCACATCAAATGGCAATACCTTTTTATTGCTTTTTTTTATTTTTATTTTTATATGTTATGCACACTTCTTTTTTGCTTTTGTGTTTTTATCTAATAGTCACTTTTAGTTTTTCCTGCCAGAATACATTTAGTTATTTTCACACCACTGTTTATTGGGCATATTTGCCTGGTGCAATTTCTTGCCACATCTATCAGGGCTGCAGCAATTTAGGTGTAGTGTGTGAAGGGCGCTGTCTATATTTTCTGTCACTTTTATGTATGTATGTATGTCTAGAGAGATATATACATACAGGGTAAGAAATTATAGTGTTGTTAAAGATTCATTTTATGTATTGTAAATGATTGTGGCTATGCTGCTATGCATAGATGTGTGTTAAATGTATTTTATTATTAGAGAGATGTAAGTTTTGGGCTTCTATGCTGTACAGTAGGTTATGGAGAGGCTTGCTTTAGTATATACTGCTGCGGCCGAGTTTATTCGAGCATTTGCCCGTTCTCGGCCGCAGCAGTAGCCTGGGCGCGCCGGAGGGTGACAGGCGCGCGCCGAAGCAGCGGAAGAGCGCACTCCGATCGGGGCGCTCTCCCTCCCGCTGCCGGGTCCGCCGGGTCCCCCGGAACCCCCTGCCGCCGTCCCCCACATCGCGGGACACCAGGGCTCCCTCGGGGAGCCCTGGACGCGCGTGCAGGAGGCGCAGGCTCCCGATGACGCGTGACCGCGCGTCGGTGACGCGCGGCACGCCAAGGGGCGGCCACTAGCAAGCCGGGAAATCTCCCGGCTTGCGGATCTGGCCGATGAGCAATAAAGTGTGTCGGTAGTGTAGTAATTGTTGGTGTCCTTTTTTGTATCTTTTGAACTTGTTCTCTGTTACGATAGCTATAGTTAATTGTGTAATTGGTAGGGATGGTATTTTAATTATTTAGGGATGTAATTCATGTGTGTTTATTCATTGATGGTGACTTTATTTCCTTACATAATATAGTTCTTGTGATGTCAGACTATTTGAGTTGGATTACTGTATTGTTAACATTGATTTGCAGCGTGTACATGTAGTTTACATGTTATGCTACATGTATACACTGTAAAGGCAATGTTTTAAGTGGCATTTGAGCCTTCAGATTGAATGATTAATTGAGATTTGTGTAGGAAATTGGTTTTTAATTAATTGAGGATGTTATGCATAAGTGGTGTTGCCATTGCAGGATGGCTTCACCCCTTAATATCCTTTCAGGTTAGTACCCGATAAGGTGATTAAGGGGTTCATTGGTATGTTAATGTAATTCAGATGTATTGCTTATTTATTATTTTGGCAACGGACACCAAGGATGAAGCTGGCGACGGAGGCTTCTTATTGATGAGTTTAGTACAAATTTCTTTATTTGTTTACGGTATTGAATGTGTTTAATAATGGCCAAATAATGTATTATCCCTATGTGGATAATATTTATTTGGCACATTATTGTACAGTATGTGCTGGGGGAGGGGGTATTGGGCCCAAGGGTATTTGGTAGGACTCCCCTGTGGGTAGTGGGTGAAGGTGGTTAGGCCTCAGTGGTGGGGGGTTAGTGGGGGAGAGTATGTGGGTGATGGTGGGTTAACCCCTTAATGACTGTAGCGGTTAATAACCGCTATGGTGATTAAGGGGTTAGGGGACATTACTTTGGATGTTTTAATTCTTGTGTCTGTTTTGCAGAAGCGGAGGGGAGCATGGGCAGGATGAAGAGGCGGATGGCCTTAATCGTGGCAGCCGGACATGGGTGAGTGCTATATGTATTTAATGTCTTTATTGCTGTGTATGTATTTAAAATGGGCACATTCACTATTATCCATTTGTGGATAATAGTCATTGTGCCCATTACTATACTGTATGTTACGGGGGTATAGGTGTTGTTGGGGTCATATATACTGCACCGACACACTTTATTCGAGCAAATACCCAGTATGTACCTGGCAGATACCTGGAATGCGCCGCTCCTCACCTCTAACAAGCCCCGTTGTGTTTGCCTTCCCAGCCTGGGTTCATGCCTGGCTGACGGGCGGCTGATCTGTTAAATGATAATGATTAGGATTTAATAGGCTGCAATGCTTCGCGTGTCTACCAGATGGCATAAATTCATGAATTGTAATGCAGTATATATATATATACTGTGCATTATTGCAGCCAGCGGGAATAAAATGCTTCAATCCCTGCTTGGAAAATACCTCAATGCACTCGGGCAGAAAACAGTCACAAACCTCAATACACCCGGGTATACCCGAATTCGTGGGACTAGCCGAGCTCGAATAAAGTGTGTCGCCAGTGTATATATATATATATTTATTTATTTATTTAGTTAGTTAGTGTGGGGCTGGTGTGTGTATTTTTTATTATTGTGGCTAGTGGGGGTGGGTGAAGGGGGTATTGGCCCCAACGGTGGTTGTTTAGGGCTTGCGGGTGGGTAGTGGGAGGCCTTAACCCCTTCATGACCGTAGCGGTATTAACCGCTACGGTCGTGAAGGGGTTAAGTGCCCCCGCAAGCCCCCCGCAAGCCCCCCGCAAGCCCTAAACTCACACCCAGGGCCAAATACCCCCTTCACCCACCCCCACTACCCACAATAAAGCTGGCACGGTGGGTTAACCCCTTCATTTCCTTAACGGTTAGCCGCTAAGTTAATGAAGTGGCCTTTAAATGCCTTTTTCCTGCCTCGGATGCATGCCGGGGGGCTCCGGTGCGGGTATCAGCTCCGGAGACCCCCGGCATCAATCACAGGCAGGAAAAAGGGCTGATTTTTTCTAAGTGTCGCCCTTGCCGATGCTTCTCCTCCACCAACTTGCCAACTTTAGTTGGCGGGCTGGATTGGCCATAAAATCTCCAATCTGGGGTGCCGATCAGCACCGAAAAGCTGATCGGGGATTACTGAATTCAGCCGGGTTCAAAAAGTGCCGATAAGTGGCTTATCGGCAGCCGGCTCCCGATAACTTTTTTTTCGGAGGAAAAGTTGCCGATAATTCCCACTTATCGGCGCTTACTGAATCTGGAAGGAAAAAAATGGCTATAAAATGCCGAAAACGCCTTATCGGGGCTTACTGCATGAGGCCCTAGGTCCAGGTTTGTCTCCACCAGTGACAGTACTAAGGATACAAGACATTTTTTAGGGATGGGCCTACGAACCCAACCTGTCAAAAACAAAAACAAGAACAAAAACACATCACAAGCAGTCGATTAACCCTTAAGGAAAAATGTAGAAGGACATTTTAGGGGAAACAGAGCAGGCAAAAGGATTCAGGAGGTGAGATAATGAAAGGTGGCGAGGGATCAAAAACTTCATACCCCACACGAACCAAGGGGGATTTTTAATCTATTCTCGCATATTCTAACTGTTGACCAGGTTCATATATTAAACAAAGGGTTGTCTTTTTGCCCTAGAATTATTTCAGACCTGTGACGGGGCTTCTTGTACTATTGTGTAAGTTAAATGCATGTTTGCTTTCTGGCATCAAGTGCACCACCTTTTTCTTTTCTGTTTTGCTTTTTTCTGGGCCCAGTGATCTTTTCTTTTTTTTTTTAACTGAAACTTTACTAACCTTTAATGTGGTGTCCTGCGGTCAGTCAGTATTATGCAGGTATGATTAATGTGTGTGCCGCACAGTTTTAATGGATGTTACACAGCCATGGGCAGTCTCTGTTAAAGAGAAAAATGGATTTTTCCTTCCTGCATACCATTCATGGTAGATTATACCATGGTATTGGGGGGGGGGGGAATTAAAATAAGTGATACTGAATGTCATTTATTTTGCAGAGGGAAGACATGCATATGCATGTGATGTTTGTGATAGGTACTGTTTTTTTGGGGCTTTCTATAGAAAATTGTATGTTGTGTGAAGTGTATTATGTTTGCTAATTGGGTACGTTGTAGGAGACAACTCCCCTGTGTTGTTTACTTTATTTGGTTTTGTCCTAATTAACCAGTAATAAAAAGGGGGGGTTCTTTTCCTGGAGGTTGTTCTTTTCTGCAGTCCTTGTTGCTGCTATGTGATATGAGGGTGTCTGTGGAACTTCAGTGAAAGGATGCAAACTTTCTAATGCAGATATTGCTGGCTACTCTGTGGCTGGAGACATCACGCTGGGGGAACTTGTTGTTGTACACCTGAATGTGGAATACCTAATAAAAAGAAGGTTCAGAGAACAGTAGAAACCTCTTTCATTCTTCCCAGGATCCGAAGCTGCTGGCTTCTTTAAATAAAAAGCTGGGACAGTACCAGGACCTTTCACATATGGTGGCAGAGGTGGGATAATTGATGCCGTCCCAGACATCAAAACCCAAGAAGGAAAGTGCCTATGGTCCCTGATGAAAAGGACACAGAGGAATGCAGCAGCTAGCCCTAAAGGACAAGGACAATCAGTTATCCTGACCAGACAACTGCGGAGGAGATTGCTGGAGCAGGGGAGACCAGACTTGGAGGTAAATATGGAGGATGACGAGGGATGGGAGTCCACTTGGACACTGGGGACGTTGGAGCCAAGCCCAAGACCCATACAGTGGAAGCAGTTAAGACTGGAGCAGAAGGAAAGGAGGACCTTCTGAAGTGGCTGGTGGCCCAACAGGCAGAACAAGAGCAGCGGTGACAGGAGATGGAAGAGAGATGACAGAGGGAACTAGAGAACCGCCGTGAGGAGCAGGAGCAACGATGAGCCACACAAGTAGAGCAACAAGTGTGATGGATGGATGATATGCAGCAGCAACAGACGCAGCAGATGACGGACTGAGTAAAGCTCCATCAAGCAGGAACCATACCACCGGCACCTGAGCCAATCATCCTAAAAGAGATCCGCTTAAATAAACTGAGCCCTGAGGATGACATTGAAGCTTTTGTCGTCATGTTTGAGAGGGTGGCAAGAGCCAGTCAGTGGCCAAGATCACAATGGGTAATGAGGATAGTGCCTACACTGACCGGGAAGGCTCAGATGGCCAATAGTGCTCTAAGTTCAGGGGATGCCGAAGACTACAAGATGGTGAAAGAGGCCCTTTACAGGCGATATAACATCAACCCGGAGATGTTCAGGCAAAGATTCCGCAACCTCCGCTATAATCATTCAGAAGGACCACGGGAGATTTATACCAAATTGATGGATCTTATGAATAAGGGGATTAAGCCGACCAAGAAGACAAAAGAGGAAATTTTGGAGCTATTTGTACTCGAGTAGTTCCTGGAGATTATGCCACAAGGTGCGCGACTGTGGGTGCAGGAACATCGACCCAAAACATGGAATAAAACTATAGACCTGTCCGAGGACTATTTGGAAGCTCATCAGGAACATGAGAGAAGACCAGTGTTAAGACCCCCCTCCTCATCACATACACCATTACGGGAATCTTCATTTAGACAGGGGGCAGGTCGGAGCTCACATATCCAGGATACATGAATATGCCATCTCTGTAAGAAACCAGGACACATAGCCAGATATTGCCGACAAGGGAAGAATGGGCCAAGTACTATGATCACCAATGTTGGTGGAATCATTAAGGAAGTGACCATTGGAGGGAAAATGGTGAAGGCCCTCATAGACACTGGGAGTGAAAGTACTTTGGTAAAGAAAGAACACTTTTCCAAAGGGATACCAGTGGGCTCTCTGGACATACAATGTGTCCATGGACATTATAAGCGGCGTCCAATCATTCCGCTGCCCATCACTGTGGGTACAGTTACACATGTAGTGCAGGCAGGGGTAGTAGAAAATATGCCCCACATAGTGATTCTGGAACGGGACTTTCCAGGTCTGTTAGGACTATTGACACACTGTTCAGCAGTTACCACAAGGGCCCAAGAGAAGAAGCAGGCTGAAAAGGAGAAGGACATGTCCTTGAAAACTTCTTTGGAGGGGCTTTTTCCTTTTCACCCAGAGATCTTTAGTGAAGAAGAGAGAGGCAGGAAATCCCGTAGGCAAAGAAGAAAGGACAAAGCACCCAGTCTTAGAGAATTAGGGGTGCAGGACTTGGACGAGGTCAATAATGTTTGGGGCAGAGATATTGAAGAGGCGAAACAGCAGGACAGCTCACTAAACCCTTTTTTTCAGCATGTTGTATCTTAGACTGAAGAGAGAAGGGAGTTTGCGCCTATACCATCATATGTATTACAACAGGGTGTATTAACCAGGGTCCGCAATGATCCTCAGTCTTCTTTGCAGGTGGAGCAGGTCATGGTGCCAAAATTATTTCGAAAGGAGATTCTTTGGCTGGCACATGATGTTCCCATGGGTGGTCATATGGGCAGATACAAGATCTTAGGTAGAATATTAATGCTTTTCTTTTGGCCTAAAGTACATAAGGATGTGGGAGAATATTGTGCCTCTTGTCCTATATGCCAGCAGGACGCCCCAGTAAACATCATGGATCGGGGGTAATTGATCCCTATACCGGTAGTTGGGGAAACTTTTGACAGGGTGGCCATGGATGTGATGGGTCCTTTACAAAAAAATTCTAAAGGTAATCAGTATATACTGGTACTTTGGTGATTTTTCCCATAGACTTCAATGGCGGCGTTACTCCATTGAAGGGCTATGGCGGAGTTTCCCCATTGAAAGACTATAGCGGCGGAACCCATTGACTTCAATGGTGGAGTTGCTCCATTGGAAGCCTATGGCGGCAGAGCCCGTTGATTTCAATGGGAACAGAGTGAAAAGCAGAGATTCATTTTTGAGCAGAGAATCCTGTATTAAAGTAATGAGTTTTAAACTTTTTTTGTGTATCTCCGGTTCTGGGGGTCGAAGAGAGCTGAAACTTGGCCACCATGGAGAGCCACCTCCGGCATGAGGGACTGGCCCGTTTCAGCCCCCTGGGCCCAACAGAACGGATTATTTTAATATGTGAATATATTAAAGTATGAATTGTATTTTGGGTCTGGTATAAAAACTCAGAGCCCATATGTTATGTTAATGCTCAGGATGGGAGACAAATGGTGGATCATAAACTGTTAATCAAAAACTCCCCCACCCTGCTTGTGTATGCGAACACAAAGGAATGCAGGACATGGGTGATTGATATTAAGTTTTGCACTTCACACCTTGAATGAAAGCACCTCGTGAAGGAGAAGAACGCGATGCACCGCCGTGCAAACAGAGTGAAGGCTGGTCAGGTGACTTTAAAAAGACTTTATTGCTACAAGTGTAGAGCTAGCAGATACTTTGACGCGTTTCAGCCGATTGGCCTTTGTCAAAATGTGACATGCAGCTCTCAAGACAGACAAGATATAGTGAGTCTAATCTCCCACACCTGTAACGTGCTCATCACCAAAGTGAGAGACAGGTGTGGTGATAAACGCAGATATATCTATAAAGGGATTCAAAATAATTAAAAGTGTATATAAACACAGGAACCAGACCTGTACCCTGGAAAAAATACATACATAATGCAAAATACAAAATACATATACTCAATGTGACTACATAAGCATATACAGGGCAAGTAACTGGTGGCAGACTAATGATTAAAACAAATACTGCACCGACAAACTTTATTCGAGCAAATACCCAGTATGTACCTGGCAGATACCTGGAATGCGCCGCTCCTCACCTCTGACAAGCCCTGTTGCGTTTGCCTTCCCAGCCTGGGTTCATGCCTGGCTGACGGGCGGCTGATCTGTTAAATGATAATGATTAGGATTTAATAGGCTGCAATGCTTCGCGTGTCTACCAGATGGCATAAATTCATGAATTGTATTGCAGTATATATATATATACTGTGCAGTATTGCAGCCAGTGGGAATAAAATGCTTCAATCAATGCCTGGAAAATACCTCAATGCACTCGGGCAGAAAACAGTCACAAACCTCAATACAACCGGGTATACCCGAATTCGTGGGACTAGCCGAGCTCGAATAAAGTGTGTCGCCAGTGTAATATAAACATAGATACACTAATATACAAAAAAGGATAGATATATAAAGTAATTAAGTTACAAAACTAAATGGTGAATAAAAGACACAATGGCTGAACAAACAGAATAATATATCTAAAATAAATCTTAATGAACAGTAAACTCTTAAAGAACAATTACATATATAATGGAAAAATATATATATAATTTAAAAGTAACTGATGATGTAATGGACATAGAAAATCAATATAACTGTATCCAAATGAAAACACTATTAAAGGGAAAAAGCAGGAAATGGAGGTATGGTAGGTTTACTTCCTTTATAGGTTTAACAAAAGGAACTTTATAGATTTAACAATATGGAACAATTCTCCCATAATGATAGAATTTTATTACAAAACATCGAAAAAATGGAGAAAGATGTAGTAATGAGAAAACAGGAGAAATTCTCCAGAGACAAGATCGATTACGAAAGAAATCAGGTTTATTATTGGGAGCGGCCTGTTCCAATTCGTGATTTTAATAGATCCAGGGGTCCATTCCAGTCCACACCCCACAAATGGTCATCAGATGATGACAAGGCCACTCAGAGATCGAATACCAAATCCATTTTAAAGTTCCCATACTCAGATCGCAGGTCAAGCTTTGACACTGATTCCTCTGATAATACAGAGAGACAGTCGGTGTCTTTTTCTAAAAATACTCAGTCTGAAAATAGAGAATCTGAGGGTGGCTACTTCAATAGGACATACATGAATTCTAGAGATGATCGGTCTAGACCTGCCCCACCGAATACAGATTATATGCAAGCAAAAAACAGAAGAGGTGCAGAAGGGGGAAGAAAAACCGCAAAACAAACTGGCTCCGACAACAAGAGAAAGAAATATTCTTAGACCCCAGTAATAGTAATGTCATTAATATTTCTAATGTAGTACTTACACCTTCACAAATTGTTCTCTTAAATAAAGGACTGAACTTTGCCCCACAAGAGGACTTTGATCTATTCACCACCATCATCGATCTACAGAAATACACACGAAAATTGGCGCTAAAAAAACTCTTTCATCATCAAAATTGCAATAAGTCCACCATAAGGGACTCTGATACTAGTTCTGAGAATATTTGTGAATCGGATAGTAATGTCTTCAATACACATGTTTGTTCCTTAAATGAGAATGCCCTTTTATCCGATAGGCAGGCACTGTATGAAGATGGTTGTATTGATGCTACACCGGTCCCCCCTTTTTTGGACATGTAGATTCGGGCCTTAAAAAACGCTCTACATTCATGCCATATGGTTCTAAGGGTGCGTGTGTATCTGCCTTTGAGAGGTTGATAGACAGGGACCTTAGACTATTGGCTAAAGGTTATTCCTTTTCTGGTACACATTATGTTTCCGACAATCTTACTACACAGGAGAGGGCAGACCTCGATTTATTGAAACGTGATAAAACGATCATCATTAAGAACGCTGATAAGGGGGGTGCCATAGTGGTACAATCGGCCTCTAAGTACAGAGAGGAAGCACTCAGATTACTTAGCGACATTAATTTCTATCATAAATTGAAGTCTGACCCTACCAAAAGATTTATTGAGGAATTACACAACCTATTGGAGTTAGGCGAGGTCCTTCATGTTCTTAGTGCTAGTGAGAAAAAAATTATTGCTTATGAGAGTCCTGTCAGAGTTCCACCATCTCCCAAAGATCCATAAATCACTGGAAAGTCAACCAGGGCGACCTATTGTTTCCAGTATAGGATCTTTGGTAGATGGTCTGTCCCGGTATGTGGACAGGTTTCTTCAACCGATCGTACACTCTTTACCATCTTATATACAAGACACCACAGCGTTGTTGTTGGCTTTACAAAATTTCATATGGAAAGACAGTTTCAGATGGGTCACCATGGATGTCACGTCACTTTATACTATTATTGAGCACCAACACGGCCTACGGGACATTTATCACTATTTTCAGTTATCTTCACTTTCTATAGCATAGACCACTTTTATTAATGATTCCATTTTATTTTTATTGACGCACAATTATTTTCATTTTGACTCACAGTTTTTTCTTCAAAAACAAGGCACGGCGATGGGGACTTCAATTTCACCCTCATACGCCAATCTTTTTATGGGCTTATGGGAATCTGTTCATATTTTTGGGAGTACTAATATTTTTCGTTCTAATATTGTTTTTTACAGAAGATTTATTGACGATTTGCTTTTTATTTGGGATGGTGATTTAGATAGTTTACACTCTTTTATTCACAATTTAAACACTAATGATCTTAATTTAAAATTCACATTTCAGACAGATCCGAGTATGATTAATTATTTGGACGTGACACTCCATGGTGACTCTCATACTGGTATCAATACAGATATTTTTTCAAAACCTCATTCTAACAACTCTTACCTTCACGCAAAAAGTTGTCATCTAAGATCGTTAATTCGTGGGATCCCAAAAGGCCAATTCTTAAGATATAAACGCTTATGTTCCAAACAGGAGACTTTTCATGAACATTCTGAAACACTTACCAAGAAGTTCTTGGCTAGGGGCTACTCAGAACATGATATACATCAGGCTTATGTACATGCAGAGGCTACAGAACGGACCACTCTAGTTCAATATAATAAACAGAATAAACACAAAATAAAGAAATTTGGGGAGACTCCTTTATTTATAACAAAACACAGTAGACACGCTTCACAGATACGTAGTATCGTCTCCAAACATTGGAACATTCTAAAATTGGACTCAGATCTGGATGATATTACCAAAGATGGGCCCAAATTTACTTTAAAAAAAAACAACACTTTAGCTACTTATATTTCCAAGAAATTTTTCCAATCACAAAAATCTACTGTTTCTAATATACCCAAGGGATTCTTTAAATGCGCTTTTTGTAGATCATGCCAATTCGCATTACCTATCAAAAGAGTATCTACTTTATATCCCAAGACTAGATATAGGATTAAGACCTTCATTAATTGCCACTCTAGTTATGTGGTTTATGTCATTACTTGTGGATGTCACTTGAAATATTTCTGCAGGACTGTGACAGAGTGAAGTCAACTCCTATCAGTTACGCCTGGGAGACATATGTCTGAGTGCTTCATCCAGCACTCATAAGGGTTCATTCAGGTGGAAGTTAGGAAATCAGAACTCTTTAGCTGACACCTGAGAGCCAGCAAGGTAGATAAAGGATCATGTGACTGGCAGTAGCTGCCAGAGAGAGAGAGAGAGAGAGAGAGAAGCACACTGCTGCGTGAGCCCTTAGCCAGAGGGATTTCACCAAAGACTACTTCAACTAAAGTAAGGATTATTCATTTGTTTACTGACTGCTTAAAGTACCCTTATGGTTTGGTTCTGGTTTAGCCAGCCAGCCTGTTAGATAGGTCTGCTGTGTTATTAGTCAGTTTTTCTCCCAAAGTGGAGCAGGATTTATTTTGTTAAAGAGACAGTGTACCCGCATGTTATGTTACTGTGGAGAAATAAAGCCACTGAACGTTTTTATTTATCCTGAAACTATACGTGTGGACTGTTCCCTGACCTCGGCTACAGGCCGTCCTGCCACAGGTGGTGTCAGAAGTGGGACGTCGGACGGCCCCTGTATCTGAAGGGCCACACACAAAAAAATGGAGAATTTTTTTTCTCAGTTCCTTGAGCAACAGCTCCAGCTAGCAGAGAAGCAAGCAGAGCGACAAGCCCAGAAAGATGAGCAACAAGCCCAGCAAGATGAGCGACAAGCCCAGCAAGATGAGCAACAGGCCCGGCGAGAGGAAAAGCTACTCCAACTGCTGGTCGAAGGCCCAACCCCAGGCAGACCAGGGATTCCAAATAACACACCGGTGATGCTGCCTAAAATGAAGCCAAACGAAGACCCAGAGGCATTTCTCATCACTTTTGAAAGGGTAGCCACGGCCCCCGGCTGGACAGTTGATCGCTGGGTAACGACTCTGGCTCCACTCCTCATAGGGGTAGCTCAGGCAGCCTACCAGGCTCTTCCAGCGGACGAAGCCATGGACTATCAGAAACTAAAGGCTGCTATTCTGGATCGCCTAGGCCTCACGCCAGAGACCTACCAACAGCGGTTCCGGACAGTCAAATATACAAACCGAGACAGACCCCGGGTCGTAGCCCACCGCTTAGTAGACTTATGTGCCAGGTGGATACAACCGGAAAAACTTGACAAGGTAGATATCCTTGAACAGTTTGTGTTCGATCAGTTCATACAGATACTGCCCGCCTCCTCCCGCTCCTGGGTAAAAAGACACGCTTTCCGCTTAGTGGAAAACGTCTTGGGCGACGACACCCAACAGGATAGCTGGGAACGGCCGGTGCAAACACCAGTTGCTTCCGGTGATACTAGAGGCAGGAGAACAGACAATCGAGGTGTCTACAACCCGCCAGCTCGGGAGATCCAGTCAACCCGATCGGAAGACCCTTTCCCATCTCGGAGGGTTCCTGGTACAAACAGTAGAAGAACAGAGTTCATCAATAGTGCTCTAAATGACTATGGATAATGGAAATAACAATGTCAATTCGAATATTCTTGATAGAAGATGGCTTAATGCAGGCTGTTGATGTACAGGTGAGTATTGGGTATGTAGGTGAGCGCTGTGTAGAGGACATATATATTAAAGTCCTAGAGGTGTTGTGAATGAAGAGTGTTAAGCTCCATCACATCACTCCTAATGAGGACAATGTCACACACGCTTGCAACCACCCTAATGTATACCTCCAAAATAGAATAAAGGATAAACTCACATGAAAAAGCCTGTTTTCTTCTTGTTAGTGGCGTGCATCCGGAAAAGTAGTAGATAGGTGGGTATTCTGCTGGAGGCAGTGTGTCAGAGCACGGCCATGAATGATCAGGAAAGCAGCTTGTGGTTAAAAGATATTCTTTATTCGGACATCATGGTGCAGTCAGGGAAAATGGAGGGAGCTCTTACGCGTTTCACGCCTCGTTGGCGCTTCGTCAGAGAGTGAAAGAGTAATGCTGGGACCCCCTTGATATAGTGCCTCTCATTGCGTTTCAAATTGATCACAGCCGCGGCTCGATTGGCCGGAAGTGATGATACCGGAAGTCAGGAACCGGATGTGACGCGACGGGCTCCATGCTATGGATGGTTGTTTACAAGCTAGACTTGTAGTCATGGAGATCACAGCGTCATCACTCCGTAGCAATGGGGAAATCTTGTTTACAAACGGGACCCAGCATTATCACCCCACCATACAAAAAACATGCATAATCAAAGGTGGTGGTTTTTAAAAACAACATCTAAAGCATATAGACTATGCATAAACTGAAGGACTCTTTAGTAAACAGTTTGATATTATCCATAATGTATGGTTGCAATCGTATGTGTTTGTAGCTCTCCAAGATATAATGATGTGGGGTCTTTGTCTAACCTACAATAAGAGTTACTGTCGCTTAGTTGTCTCATTGATTCTTTGTAGTAATTGTCTTTGGACATCACTACTACGGCTCCACCCTTATCAGCATTTTTAGACAAAGACCCCACATCATTATATCTTGGAGAGCTACAAACACTGATTGACCTTGGCAGAGAGTTGCGGGTATTGTCGTTACAAGAATCTCAATACCTATTTAACCGATTTCCCACAGTGCCTATTTTTCACCATCTCCCAAAGATCCACAAGTCCCTGGTGAATCCGCCAGGCAGACCAATAATTTCTAGCATTGGATCTTTGGGAGATGGTGTATCTAGGTACGTGGATGTTTATCTACAACCCCTAGTAGTGGTTCTCCCTTCCTATATCAGAGATTCAACACATCTACTAAATTTGTTACAAGAGATCACTTGGTGTCACAATTATACATGGGTTACACTAGATGTATCATCTCTATACACAATTATTAGTCACAATCTTGGTATCCTAGCTGTCACTCATTTTCTTAATTTATCAAATTTACACACTCCACAAATCACTTTTCTTTTGGATTGCATAATATTTCAATTACAGCACAATTATTTTCTTTTTGACCAGCACTTCTATCTCCAAAAACAGGGCACTGCCATGGGTACTTCCTTTGCACCTTCCTATGCAAACCTCTTTATGGGCTTCTGGGAAAATAAACACATTTTCCGTGACACTAATCCTTTTCGTAAGCACATTATTTTTTACCGTCGTTATATAGACGACCTTATCCTGATATGGGAGGGGGACCACGACATACTGGGAGCTTTCATCAACTATCTGAATGACAACACTTTTAATCTAAAATTCACATCATCAGTAAACATTAATCATATAGACTTTTTGGACATAAGATTATCCATAGATGTGAATTGTACAATTCAAACGAATTTATTTCGTAAAACAAATGCCCGCAACTCCCTGCTAAGGGCAAACAGCAGCCATCCAAGACCTCTACTACGAGGCATACCCAAAGGTCAATATCTCCGACTGAGAAGGCTTTGTTCCACTGAAGAAGCCTTCATACAACAGTCGGAGATACTGAACGAGAGGTTCAGGAACAGAGGATATCAAGAAAAAGATATCCATTCTGCATTTATACATGCATTGCAATTAAATCGTTTAGAACTGTTAAAAAATACAAAACAGAAGAAAAAAAGAATAAAAAATAAGATCACAGAACCTGAATCTGACACCCCGCTCTTTATTACCACCTTTAGCAATCAGGCCAGTAAGATAAGAAGCATTATAGAAAAACACTGGAGGGTATTACAGCTAGATAGAGGGCTGAAATCAGTCACAAATAATCTACCAAAATTTGTATATAAAAAAGAAAGACCATAGGATACCATCTATCTCCTAGCTTATTCACTGCAGGACATAAGACATCCCGAGACAGACTCCCAAAAGGCTTCCACAAATGTGGCAAATGTACATACTGTAGATATGCAACACCATTAAGTTCAGTTACTAATAAATATACGTGTCAGAAATACAAACTAAAACAATTTATGACATGTTCTACTAATTATGTAATATACAAACTCAATTGTGCCTGTGGTATGACCTAAATTGGGAGGACAATCAGACCTCTAAAAGTGAGAATCTCAGAGCACTTAAGATCAATAAAAAAAGAAGATCCTAACCTACCAGTGTCTAAACACTTCTCAAATTGTCCAAAAGGCTCCAGTGAAACTTTCTCATTCAGTGCATTAGAACATATTCCTAGACACATAAGAGGAGGTAATAGGGAAACTGTACTGAACCAGAGAGAAATGTTCTGGATATATACCCTCGGGTCTTTGGCACCCGGGGGTATAAATACTGACTGGGAACTCAAGCACTTCTTGTGAAATGTATGTTCATTATTTTTCCAACAACCGATTATTTTATATTGAAAGAAGAACAAGCCTGTTACATTTAATGTTATGCATATCAAAAACAATGTATACACTACCGACACACTTTATTGAAGTGTGGTCGGTACCGCAAGCCGGGAAATCTCCCGGCTTGCTAGTGGCCGCCCCTCGGCGTGCCGCGCGTCATAGACACGCGGTCACGCGTCATCGGGAGCGTGCGCCCGCTGCACGCGTGTCCAGGGGCTCCCCGAGGGAGCCCTGGTGTCCCGCGATCGCGGGACAGCGGCAGGGGGTTCCGGGGGACCCGGCGGACCCGGCAGCGGTAGGGAGAGCGCCCCGATCGGAGGGCGCTCTTCCGCTGCTTCGGCGTGCGCCCGTCACACTCGGGCGCGCGCCAGGCTACTGCTGCGGCACAGAACGGGCAAATGCTCGAATAAACTGTGCCGCAGCAGTATATTCACAACATATCACAAGATTACTTAAAACATCATGGTATGTATACATTGTTCTTCTCATATTGCCTTTATATCTTCAAAAATAATAGAATGTAATTATAACTAGATGTATAACATATGCTTTATCCATTGTTTAGATATAGCCATCAGTTTTTCACTAATCACCTCGAGTAAATCTGTGCAACTGTTCCAAATGTATACTTTCATGCAAAGAATTGGCACAATATATTTTTTATTGATATATCAACCCATTATGTATGACTGCAATATAGCCTATACAACCTGAATGAAAGATTCAGAGTTTGTCATTATAAACAATTCACATATGTCACCAGGCACTTAAAAACGTTTAAACATACGATTGCAACCATACATTATGGATAATATCAAACTGTTTACTAAAGAGTCCTTCAGTTTATGCATAGTCTATATGCTTTAGATGTTGTTTTTAAAAACCACCACCTTTGATTATGCATGTTTTTTGTATGGTGGGGTGATAATGCTGGGTCCCGTTTGTAAACAAGATTTCCCCATTGCTACGGAGTGATGACGCTGCGATCTCCATGACTACAAGCCTAGCTTGTAAACAACCATCCATAGCATGGAGCCCGTCGCGTCACATCCGGTTCCTGACTTCCGGTATCATCACTTCCGGCCAATCGAGCCGCGGCTGTGATCAATTTGAAACGCAATGAGAGGCACTATATCAAGGGGGTCCCAGCATTACTCTTTCACTCTCTGACGAAGCGCCAACGAGGCGTGAAACGCGTAAGAGCTCCCTCCATTTTCCCTGACTGCACCATGATGTCCGAATAAAGAATATCTTTTAACCACAAGCTGCTTTCCTGATCATTCATGGCTGTGCTCTGACACACTGCCTCCAGCAGAATACCCACCTTCCTGGTACAAACTCCCGCAGAGACGCCCATCTTGGGTCCGAGGCCACTGGATCACTCAAGGGAGGCCACCACCCACAGTATTCCCCGAGAACCTGGACTCCTGTCACCCACCCGGTGGAGAGGATAACCCCACCAACCAGAAGGGAGGACCCCATCCAACAGCGGAGAGGTCCAAACACCGAGCCCCGTCGAGAGCTTCCGCGGACGACCGAGTTTGCGGACTCCGGAGGTGAGGAAATGGACTGTTCATATGGCAGAACCACTGCCACAGCTTGTCTCCGAGGGGACCACAATCCGTGGTTAGTCCCAGCATCTCTGGAGGGGACAAAAGTAAATGCAATGCTGGACTCGGGCTCTGGAAAAACCCTGATCCTAGAGGGCCTAATTCCAAGCAATAGACTATCTTATGACTCTCCTTGGAATATCGAGTGTATCCATGGGGATACTGCAACGACACACTTTATTCGAGCAAATACCCAGTATGTACCTGGCAGATACCTGGAATGCGCCGCTCCTCACCTCTGACAAGCCCCGTTGCGTTTGCCTTCCCAGCCTGGGTTCATGCCTGGCTGACGGGCGGCTGATCTGTTAAATGATAATGATTAGGATTTAATAGGCTGCAATGCTTCGCGTGTCTACCAGATGGCATAAATTCATGAATTGTAATGCAGTATATATATATATACTGTGCAGTATTGCAGCCAGCGGAAATTAAATGCTTCAATCCCTGCCTGGAAAATACCTCAATGTACTCGGGCAGAAAACAGTCACAAACCTCAATACACCCGGGTATACCCGAATTCGTGGGACTAGCCGAGCTCGAATAAAGTGTGTCACCAGTGTACAAAGAGATACCCGACGGCGAACGTTACACTGCGTATCCAGGATCAAGAGGCTAGCCTACTAGTGGGAGTTGCTCCCTGGCTACCTGCTCCTGTTATACTTGGCCGAAACTGGCCCTACCTCGAAACATTGTTGGCCCCTACTCCTACGGAGCCTACTTCTCTGGTACCGGAGAAGCCAGGAGACTTGTTCCCTTTTTCCCCAGAGATTTTCCCCCGTAGACACCATGTCCCAAAGACACGTGCGGAAAAAGAGGACTGGTTAAGAAAGGCTTGGACTTTTGGTAACATTAGTCAGCCCAAAGGACTGCAGGTCATGGCCGGGGATGACCAGGGTGGGGAACAGATAGATACGGGAGTGTTGCCAGACCTGGATCTTCCTGACTTCCGTCAGAGGCAGAGGGAGGACCGAGCTCTGGCTAGACAATATGAGAAGGTGGTACAGGTCAACAACAAGATAATAGATGAACAAGGTGTAAAAGTGTTTCCACATTTTGAACTGTTGAATGACATACTACACTGGCGACACACTTTATTCGAGCTCGGCTAGTCCCACGAATTCGGGTATACCCGGGTGTATTGAGGTTTGTGACTGTTTTCTGCCCGAGTGCATTGAGTTATTTTCCAGGCAGGGATTGAAGCATTTTATTCCCGCTGGCTGCAATACTGCACAGTATATATATATATACTGCATTACCATTCATGAATTTATGCCATCTGGTAGACACGCGAAGCATTGCAGCCTATTAAATCCTAATCATTATCATTTAACAGATCAGCCGCCCATCAGCCAGGCATGAACCCAGGCTGGGAAGGCAAATGCAACGGGGCTTGTCAGAGGTGAGGAGCGGCGCATTCCAGGTATCTGCCAGGTACATACTGGGTATTTGCTCGAATAAAGTGTGTCGCAGCAGTATATCATGTGAATAAGGTTACACAAACAGGGGAGGTCATTCGACAGATGCTAGTCCCTAAAGGGTTGATTAAAACAGTGTTTACCCTAGCCCATACTCTCCCATGGGGTGGTCATTTGGGCAGAGATAAGACCACGGACCGCATCTCGTCCCGGTTTTACTGGCCAGGCATACATGGTGACATCATGAAACTATGTGAGACATGTCCTGAATGCCAGTTAACTAGCCAAAAAGGACAGAAGCCGGCTCCTTTGGTTCCTCTGCCCTTGGTAGCCGTCCCATTCGAGAGAATTGGGGTAGATCTGGTCGGACCTTTAGAACCTCTGCGAAGGGTCATAAATTTATACTCGTTGTTGTTGATTATGCCACCAGGTATCCTGAGGCCTTCCCTCTGAGATCAGCCACTGCTAAACAGGTTGCTCACAGGCTGTTAGAACTGTTTTCTAGGGTAGGACTTCCACAAGTAATGTTAACTGACCAGGGAACAAATTTCATGGCAAAGTTAATGCAGGATGTCCTGAAGTTATTGGAGGTAAAATCCGTCCGGACCTCGGTCTACCATCCTCAGACTGATGGATTGGTAGAGAGGTTTAACAGTACTTTAAAAACTATGCTTAGGAAGTTTGTGGACACTGAAAAGCGAGCTTGGGATGAACTTCTCCCTTTCCTGTTGATTGCGGTATGAGAAGTTCCCCAATCATCCACAGGCTTCTCCCCGTTTGAGCTCCTATATGGACGCCAACCTCGGGGTATTCTCGACCTACTGAAGGAATCCTGGGAGGAGGAGCCCTCCCCCTCCAAGAATACCCTTCAGTATGTCATAGACCTTAGAAACCGCCTAGACATGATAGGTCGGTTTGCGAAGGAAAACCTCAAATCTGCTCAAGTACATCAAGAGAGGCAGTACAACCAAAATGCTCGCTTGAGGGTCTTCCAACCTGGGGACCAAGTGATGCTACTACTACCGACATCAGAGAGTAAACTCCTTGCGAAGTGGCAGGGTCCTTTCCAAGTTCTCCGCCGCACCGGGGAGGTGAACTATGAGATCTCTCAACCAGGGTCCAGGAAGGGTAAACAAATCTACCACGTGAACCTCCTGAAACCCTGGAAAACGATGAGATTGCTGTTCATTCACCTTCGGGAAGGAGAGACGGATTTGGGTCCAAAGCTTCCAAAGGGTAGTACGTACACTGACCATCAGGTTCCCATGGGAGAGCAGTTAACAACGGAACAAAGGTCAGACCTACTTGATGTATGTGACCAGTTCCCAGATGTTTTTTCTGAGCTGCCAGGGCAGACTGATTTAGTGTCCCATAGGATTGAGACAGAATCTGGCGTAAAAGTACGGTCCCGTCCCTATAGATTGCCAGAGGGCCGAAAAGACCTGGTAGAGAGGGAGATAATAGACATGTTGGAATTGGGCGTGATCGAGGAGTCCCACAGCGAATGGTGTAGCCCTATCGTGTTGGTCCCTAAACCAGATGGGAAGGTGAGGTTTTGCGTTGACCTGCGAAAGGTAAATGCTGTATCCAGATTTGATGCATTTCAATGCCTAGGGTGGATGAATTGCTTGACTCTCCTGGTAAAGCAGAGTATATCTCCACCCTAGATCTCACGAAAGGATATTGGCAGATACATCTAGCGGAAGAATCCAAATGCAAAACTGCCTTCGCCACCCCTCTCGGTTTATACCAATTCGTCACTATGCCATTTGGGTTACATGGGGCTCCAGCCACGTTCCAAAGGTTAATGGACAAGGTACTACGACCCCATAGGGCATATGCCGCGGCCTACTTGGATGACATTGTCATCTATAGCAGACACTGGCAGTCTCATATAAAAAGGTTAAGGGCAGTCCTAACGTCCTTAAGAGAAGCAGGGCTCACTGCAAATCCAAAAAAATGTGCCCTGGGTAAATCCACTACAAAGTACTTGGGCTATGCCGTTGGGGGAGGGATAGTAAGGCCACTAGCTAGCAAGGTGGCCGCCATAAAGGAAGTCCCCACCCCACAGACAAAGACACAGGTCCGCTCCCTTTTGGGGTTAGCAGGTTATTACCGGCGGTTTATCCCCAATTTTTCAGAAATATCTGCACCCCTAACAGATCTGACAAAAAAGAGTGCCCCGACCCAAGTTAAATGGTCTTGGGAGTGCCAAGACGCCTTTGACATGCTAAAAAAGTGCCTGTCAGAGGGCACCGCTCTTCGGAGCCCAGATTTTAAAGAGCACTTCATCATCCAGACGGATGCCTCAGAGGTAGGACTGGGAGCAGTGCTGTCTCAGCAATTTGATGGTGTTGAACAACCGATACTGTTCATCAGCCGGACGCTGTTCCCAAGGAAAGTGAGGTATTCCGTTATTGAGAAGGAGTGCCTCGCTGTAAAATGGGCAATTGAGGCCTTGAGACATTATGTCGCCGGAGTACACTTCACCCTGGTCACTGACCATGCACCATTGAAGTGGTTAAACACCATGAAGGACACAAATCCAAGGTTGACCAGGTGGTATATTGCCCTCCAACCCTTCTCTTTTGATATTCAGCATAGACCTGGAAAGGACCATGGAAATGCTGATTTTTTGTCAAGGGAAGGAGTGGAGGGTCGGGCTTCAGCCGTGTGGGACACTAGCCACACACAAACAGGGGAGGTATGTGACAGAGTGAAGTCAACTCCTATCAGTTACGCCTGGGAGACATATGTCTGAGTGCTTCATCCAGCACTCATAAGGGTTAACTCAGGTGGAAGTTAGGAAATCAGAACTCTTTAGCTGACACCTGAGAGCCAGCAAGGTAGATAAAGGATCATGTGACTGGCAGTAGCTGCCAGAGAGAGAGAGAGAGAGAAGCACACTGCTGCGTGAGCCCTTAGCCAGAGGGATTTCACCAAAGACTTCTTCAACTAAAGTAAGGATTATTCATTTGTTTACTGACTGCTTAAAGTACCCTTATGGTTTGGTTCTGGTTTAGCCAGTCAGCCTGCTAGATAGGTCTGCTGTGTTATTAGTCAGTTTTTCTCCCAAAGTGGAGCAGGATTTATTTTGTTAAAGGGACAGTGTACCCGCATGTTATGTTACTGTGGAGAAATAAAGCCACTGAACGTTTTTATTTATCCTGAAACTATACGTGTGGACTGTTCCCTGACCTCGGCTACAGGCCATCCTGCCACAAGGACTATCAGGCCCTTGTATGTCAGAATTTCAAAACATATTAGATTGATCAGGAAAAATGGTATCACACATCCGGTGTCTGACCATTTCTCTAGGTGCCCTCAGGGTGGATTGAAGAATTTTAAATATTATGATATTAATCATATCTCAGTTGATACGAGAGTTGGAGACAGGCTTAATCGCCTGAATAAGAAAAAATGGAATGGATCTTTTGTCTTAATACTTTACAACCTCATGGTCTCAAAACAAATTGGGAGTTACAACACTTTCTTCATGATTGACTTTTATGATTTCATTTCCTGCCCTTTACCCCCCCCTTACTTCCCCCCTCCCGCCCTCTTTCCCCCCCCTCCCCCCTACCCTCCCTACCCTCCCTTTCCCCCCCTCCATTTCCTGCTTTTCCCCTTTAATAGTGATTTCATTTGGATACAGTTACACTGGCGACACACTTTATTCGAGCTTGGCTAGTCCCACGAATTCGGGTATACCCGGGTGTATTGAGGTTTGTGACTGTTTTCTGCCCGAGTGCATTGAGTTATTTTCCAAGCAGGGATTGAAGCATTTTATTCCCCCTGGCTGCAATACTGCACAGTATATATATATAAACTGCATTACAATTCATGAATTTATGCCATCTGGTAGACACGCGAAGCATTGCAGCCTATTAAATCCTAATCATTATCATTTAACAGATCAGCCGCCCATCAGCCAGGCATGAACCCAGGCTGGGAAGGCAAATGCAACGGGGCTTGTCGGAGGTTAGGAGCGGCGCATTCCAGGTATCTGCCAGGTACATACCGGGTATTTGCTCGAATAAAGTGTGTCGGTGCAGTATATTGATTTTCTATGTCCATTAATCATCAGTTACTTTTATATTATATATATATATATATTTCCATTATATATGTAATTGTTCTTTAAGAGTTTACTGTTCATTTAGATTTATATTAGATATATTATTCTGTTTATTCAGCCATTGTGTCTTTTATTCACCATTCAGTTTTGCAACTTAATTACCTTATATATATATATATCCTTTTTTGTATACTAGTGTATCTATGTTTATATTATTTGTTTTAATCATTAGTCTGCCACCAGTTACTTGCCCTGTATATGCTTATGTAGTCACATTGAGTATATGTATATTGTATTTTGCATTGTGTATGTATTTTTTCCAGGGTACAGGTCTGGTTCCTGTGTTTATATACACTTTTAATTATTTTGAATCCCTTTATAGATATATCTGCGTTTATCACCACACCTGTCTCTCACTTTGGTGATGAGCACATTACAGGTGTGGGAAATTAGACTCACTATATCTTGTCTGTCTTGAGAGCTGCATGTCACTTTTTGACAAAGGCCAATCGGCTGAAACGCGTCAAAGTATCTGTTAGCTCTACACTTGTAGCAATAAAGTTTTTTTGAAGTCACCTGACCAGCCTTCACTCTGTTTGCACGGCGGTGCATCGCGTCCTTCTCCTTCACGAGGTGCTTTAAGTCATCCATTGCTTTCGGTCGCACGACGGGTTGCTGGATCAGCCGAACATCAACCCACCGCCGGTCATAGACCGCCCTCACGACGGATGAGTCGTTCGAGGGTTGGCGGTGCCGCAAATCAAGAAGACAGTCACGGGCACGGCATCGACCGCTACACCTGGGTGAGTCCCTCAATATTTATATCATAATTCTCCGGGGGAGCCAAATTATTGCTAGAGACTGCCATCACCAGGTGAGCGTTGCCTAAGACCCACAGTATACATATTGGAATTGGCATTTTTCCAGCAACTGATACATACTTTGTGAGCACCTAGTTGGTTCACTTTTTGTGCACCTGTCTTTTCCTACTTCACACTTTGGACAAAGGGTATCCTGGCTAAGCCAGACTGGAAGATGCCAGTCTTGTGGGAGGGAGGCTGAGGAAATAAGCCCCCTGATTAGAATATTACCCACCCAGTGGGCAGGTATTACGGTGCCCCTCAGGTGAGGTGGCAAGGGGAGATTGGGTGCAGGTAATTGTTCTCCAATGGCCTGCACTTAATAATAAAGTATAGGATTGGGATTACATATAAACCAGTGTCCATCCTATACTCTGTTGTCTTCGTGTCTTTTCGTGATGTCTACATCTGAACCTGTGTTGTGGAAGAAATTGCCAATCCTGTATCCTGATTGCTTTCTTGTCCAACCCCTTAAGTAAGTGTCTATATTTTACCTGTTATTTGTATATCTCGTGTGTTCACCTTCTTTAAGGAATAAACTGTATTTATTATATCTAAGACGTATTCAGTTCAACCCAGTTATTTTGCTGTATTACAGCCTCTCACAAGTTCCCGTGACACACACAAAAACAAAACAGCTTCTTTTCAGCATACAAAAAACAAATCAGCTTCTCTTCAGCATGCAGGACACAGACAGTTCATCAAACATGTACTTTGAAAACAGACCTTATAGCAGTAATCTTCCTTCAGCATTTCAGTCCTATCTCTTGGCCAGCTAGCTTTTATGTGTGTACAGCCTGGGGGTTTTAAAATACCTTGATTATACAGCTGGGACCACTCTAATTGTCAGGAGTTTCCCAGCTGAAAATTAACCTTGTCACTGCTGCACTGCATACCTACACATATGTCTGTCAGGCATATAGCTGGTGATGTTCATTCACCCTGTCACATTACTCCCCTGTTAGTGTGTGGCTGGGGCAATGCACGGTTGAAGCCTGACCATCCACCACTTCTCTAGAAAAGAAATCAGCATTGGCATTTTCTTTTCCAGGCTTGTGCTGAATCTCAAACGAGAAGAGTTGGAGGGCCATATACCACCTGGTCAACCTAGCATTGTAGTCTTTCATGGTATTTAACCATTTTAATGGAGCAAGGTCTGTTACCAATGTAAAATGGATTCCTGCCAGGTAGTGTCTCAAGGCCTCGATTGCCCACTTTACTGCGAGACACTCCTTCTCAATTACTGAGTAGTTTTTTTCCCTTGGGAACAATTTCCTACTCAGAAAAAGGATCGGATGTTCCACTCCCTCAAACTGTTGCGAGAGCACTGCCCCTAGCCCTATCTCTGAGGCATCGGTTTGTAAAATAAAAGGCTTATCGAAGTCTGGGCTTCTAAGGACGGGACCCTCTGATAGACACCTTTTTACCTCCTCAAATGCTCTCTGGCACTCCCTTGACCATACCACTTTTGTAGGGGCACACTTTTTTGTGAGGTCTGTTAGTGGGGCTGCAACTTCCGGGAAGTTGGGGATGAACCTCCGATAGTACCCTGCTAAACCAAACAAGGAACATACCTGCATTTTTGTTCGGGGGGTTGGAACTTCTTTCAGGGCAGCTACCTTATCGGCTAGTGGCCTTACGTTTCCACCACCCACTGCATACCCCAGGTACTTGGCTTCCGCCTTACCTAAGGCACATTTCTTAGGGTTGGCTGTGAGCCCTGCCTCTCTTAGCGACTTGAGGACTGCTTTCAGCCCATATAGATGGGCCCGCCAGTGTTTACTATAAATTACAATGTCATCTAGATAGGCCGCGGCATAAGCCCTATGAGGTCTCAGTACTTTATCCATGAGCCTCTGAAATGTGGCTGGGGCTCCATGCAGTCCAAATTGCATTGTCACAAACTGGTATAAACCCATGGGAGTGGCAAAAGCTGTTTGGCACTTGGACTTTTCCACTAAAGGTATTTGCCGGTATCCTTTTGTTATGTCCAGCGTGGATATATATTCCGCGTTACCAAGGGCGTCAATTAACATGTCCACCGTTGGCATCAAATATGCATCAAACCTGGATACCGCATTGACCTTTTGGATGTCCACACAAAATCTTACCTTCCCATCGGGTTTAGGGACCATAATTAGTGGACTACACCACTCACTGCATGATTCCTCAATCACGCCTAAATGTAACATTTCTTGTACCTCCTTCTCTACCAGGGCCTTACAGCTTTCAGGCAACCTGTAAGGACGAGAACGTACTTTTACCCCAGGTGCTGTCTCTATCACATGGGAAACTAAATTAGTTTGCCCTGGTAAATCAGAAAAAAACAATCATTGAATTGTGTAACTATTTCTAACAAGTCCCCTTTTTGTTCAGAGGACAATTGTCTACCTATTTGGATTTTATCATCACCCACGATGTTCTCCCGTGGGGGCTGAGGACCCAGGTCCATTTCCGCCTCCACCGGGTGGATGAATAGAGACCGCTGCACCTTCCAGGGTTTCAGCAAGTTCACATGGTAAATTTGTTTACCCTTCCTGATACAGGAGAAAAGGCGGTGCATCTGCTGCTGCTGAAGAAATATTGTAACCACAAACTGCAAACTGCTAAAAACTAGGTGCAAAAATTTATTTAGGGCATATTAAAAACAGCCAAAAGGACACTCTAATGCGTTTGATAAAGTGTGGGATACCACGTGAAACGCGTTAGAGTGTCCTTTTGGCTGTTTTTAATATGCCCTAAATAAATTTTTGCACCTAGTTTTTAGCAGTTTGAAGTTTGTGGTTACAATTTTTCTTTAGCAGCAGCAGATGCACCGCCTTTTCTCCTGTATCTTCTACATTTCTCCTGGGTAGGAGCACGCCGACAGGACCAGGATATACCTCAAGGTCAGCAGTGAGTAATTGATTTACTTCATTTATGTGATCAGTCCCGCACATTGCCCAGACTACCACACAAGATTTACCTATACAGGCTAGTGGCAAGCTTATGGGAGTGTGTTTATTGTTGGACTATTTGGCTTCCTGAGTCTCATGAACTGTCTCATGCAATGAAGATGTTTATATTATAAATAAAGCATATGTCTGCTCCTGGTTAGCATCACAAGTGGGAGTTTCCCCTCCCCTTTCCTGTTGCGTTTACCCTTCCTGGACCCTGGTTGAGCAATCTCGTAATCCACATCACCCGTGCGGCGGAGTACTTCGAATGGGCCCTGCCATTTGGCTAGGAGTTTGCTCTCACAACTGGGTAACAATAACATCACCTAATCTCCTGGGTGAAACACTCAAATACGAGCAATTTGATTGTAATGTCTCTCCTGACTGTCCTGGGCTGATCGAATATTCTCCCTAGCAAAATGGCCGACCACATCTAGGCGCTTCCTAAGGTCCAATACATATTGCAGGGTATTCTTAGAAGGGGACCGCTGTTCCTCCCAGGACTTCTTTAGGAGGTCTAGGATACCCCAGGGTTGGCGGCCATACAGCAGCTCAAATGGAGAGAATCCCGTGGACACCTGGGAAACTTCCCACATTGCAAACAGCAGAAATGGGAGAAGTTCCTCCCAGGCTCTCTTCTCTGAATCTACAAATTTTCTCAGCAACCCTTTTAGGGTTCGGTTAAATCTTTCCACCAATCCGTCAGTCTGTGGATGGTAGACCAATGTCTGAACAGACTTGACTTCTAGTAATTTTAAGACATCCTGCATCAGTTTAGCCATACATTTTGTACCTTGGTCTGTCAACATGACCTGGGGAAGTCCAACCCGTGAGAACAGCACCAACAACTTGTTGGCTACTTGCTTCGCCGTTGCTGTTCTCAGGGGGAATGCCTCAGGATATTTTGTTGCATAGTCAACTATTACAAGAATAAACCTGTGTCCTTTCGCAGAAGGTTCTAGAGGTCCTACCAAGTCTACCCCAATCCTCTCAAAGGGAACTGACTCCAAGGGCAGAGGAACCAAAGGGGCTGTTTTTTGTCCCTTCGGACTAGTTAGCTGACACTCCGGACATGCCGCACATAACTTAGCAATATCACTATGCATCCCTGGCCAATAGAATCGGGATTAAATACGGTCCAATGTTTTATCCCTACCAAGGTGACCACCCCAAGGGACAGTATGGGCTAGAGTGAAAACAGATTTAACAAACGCCTTGGGAACCAATATCTGTCTGGTGACCTTCCCTGTTTGTGTCTGCCTATTCACCCTATACAGGATATCATTTGATAATTCAAAATGGGGGAATACTATCACCCCTGTGCATTCAATATCTGCTCATCAATTTTTACCACTTTATCATACTGTCTAGCATGAACTGGGTCTTCCCCTTGCCTCTGGTGAAAATCAGGGAGGTATAGGTCTGGTAAATCTCCAGGGCCCATATACACCTCCTTCTGGCCATCCCCAGCCATCACTTGTGACTTCTGGCTACTAGAATGGTCACCTTGAGACCCAGATTTCTGCAACCAGTCCTGTTTGTAAGAACGTCTTTGCTTCCGAGTCTTTTGAACCCGGTGTCTACTGGGGAAAAGGTCTGCCGAGAAGGGGAAAAGTTTGCCAGGTTTCTCCTGAGTCATAGAATAAGGCTCCTCGTGAGAGACTGGAGCCATTAGGTCTGAAAAGAAAAGCCAGTCCCGGCCGAGCACAACGGGGGCAGGGAGCCAAGAAGCGACTCCTACTTTGAGGTAGGCCTCCTGACCTTTTACCTGTAGCCGGATTTTGGCCGTCGAATACTGTTTTACATCGCCGTGTATACATTCTATACTCCATGGGGAGTCAAAAGAACACATGTTAGGCGGTAACAGTTCCTGGAAGACCAGAGTTTTCCCTGAGCCCGAATCTACAAGGGCCTGGACGGTTTTACTCCCAACCTGGGCTGGAAGTAGCCAGGGCTTGTAATTTTCTTTGGTGAAGGCCGAGGCGACGGTCCTGCTGAAGGAACAATCCATCTGTGGACAGTCCACGTAACGGTGGCCTTGTTCTCCGCAGACAGAACATGGAGAGGGTTCCGTCGCTGGAGGGTGACGCGGATAGCGCTCACCTGCGCCGGATACTGGAGACCAGGATCCAATGGGTCCTGTGTGCGACATCCTCCAAAGTTCCTCTCATGTGGCGATGAGTCAACATCAGGAAGTGGAGGAGGTTGTCGGCGGTGACTGGCATTTAGATCTCTCCATTGTTGGAAGGACTGCTCCTTCCGTGCAACTTAGCGGTGGCGTATGGATGGTCCGTAGTTTCCCCGTTGCTCCAGTCTCCCTCTTTGGGCATCCGCAAGTGCCGGTGTAGTCGGATCCGTCTCCTCCCGGACATTCGCCTGGTCCTCGGCCCCAAGGAAGTTCTCAACGAGTCGAACCGTCAAAGCTATAGTTTCAGCAGCATGGCGTTTTACCCAAGAGCATGCAGAAGGGGGTATTACCTGTAGGAATTGTTCCAAAACAACTTTCTCAAGAATTGCCTCCTTAGTGCGCTCCTTGGGTTGTATCCAGCAAGTACACAAGTCCAATAACCGCTGAGCGAGGACCCGGGGTCTCATCTTAGCGGTATACTTCAGGCTCCGGAGCTGCTGCCGGTAGGTCTCTGGGGTCAGACCTAAGTGATCCAGTATGGCGGCTTTTACTTGTTTGTAATCCATTGCCTGGTCTGCTGGGAGGCCCTGATATGAGGCCTGGCCCCGCTCCTATGAGGAGCGGTGCCAAAGCGGTTTCACAGCGATCTGCAGGCCAGCCCTGGGCTTCGGCAACTCTTTCAAACGTCAGTAGAAAAGCCTCTGGATCCTCATTTGAAGCCATTTTCCACAGGAGGACCAGGGGTTTGTTCGCAAGTTCTGGACTGGCAGACACTGGACTGGCAGACCCCTGGGATTGAGTCAGCAACCTGGCCATCCGCTCATCCTGTGCTTCCTGCTTCTGGATTAGTAGCTGGGTTTGCTGCTACAATAGTCTTTCATCTCTCTCTGCCTGTAGTCGGGCCTGCTAGCACAGAAACGCTTTTAAAAGTTCTTCCATTTTTTTTGTGTGTGTGGCCCTTCAACTGCAGGGGCCTCTCAAAATCCCGGCACTTCTGACACCATATGTTGCAGGGTGCATGCAACCACACACGCGGGTTCTCTTGATAAGGCTTATTTATTGAGCCTTAAAAAATACAGCAAACAAAAACAAATCAGCTTCTTTTCAGCAAGCAAAAAACAAAAAAGCTTCTCTTCAGCATGCAGGACACAGAGAGTTCATCAAACATGTACTTTGAAAACAGACCTTATAGCAGTAATCTTCCTTCAGCATTTTAGTCCTATCTCTTGACCAGCTAGCTTTTATGTGTGAACAGCCTGGGGGTTTTAAAACACCTTGACTATGCAGCTGGGACCACTCTAATTATCAGGAGTTTCCCAGCTGAAAATTAACCTCGTCACTGCTGCACTGCATACCTACACATACATCTGCCAGGCATATAGCTGGTGACGTTCATTCACCCTGTCACAGACACTAAAAAAGATGATTTAAAAGATGGTAGGTGAGCAGCCGATCAAATGGGACCAGTGGTTGCCTTATTTATTGTTTTCATACAGGGAAGTACCACAAGCCTCAACAGGATTTTCCCCATTTGAGCTCCTTTATGGAAGGCAACCCTGGGGTTTGCTAGCGTTAATCAAAGATTCCTGGGTGCAGCGGGATCCTTTGAAGGATAATGTAGTAGGATATATTACCCAGATGAGGGAAAGGATCATCCGTATGCAGGATCTGGCAAATGAAAATTTGAGGGGGGCTCAACAACACCAGAAAGTGTGGTATGACAAAAAGTCAAGAGATAGGGTTTTCTTTCCTGGGGATAAAGTGCTCCTCTTGTTGCCCGATAGAGAGAATAAACTGGTAGCTAGATGGCAAGGACCATATACCATTGTGGAAAGAAAGGGGGCTGTGAACTACCAAGTAAGCATACCAGGAAGAAGGGACCTGTCCATATACCATGTGAACTTGTTGAAAGGTTGGAAAAAGAGAGGAAAATTGTCTTTAATGGTCCTGAGAGAGTGTGAACCTGATATGGCAGGTGAAGCATATCAGAGATTGCAGTTGGAAGCTAAGGAGGACGAGATAGCATCTGGGGAAAAACTTTCAACAGAGCAAAGAGGTATGTTAGAGAATTTAGTTACTCATTATGCATGTGTATTTACAAAGAGGCCAGGGCGTACAATGCAAGCATTCCATAGGATAGAGACTGTGAATGCAAGACCTATCCCTACTCGTCCCTATCATATCCCTGAGAGGCAGAAAAAGATAGTGGAAAAAGAAGTGCACCAAATGTTGGAAATGGAGGTTATTGAGGTTTCCACCTCAGAATGGTGTTCCCCAATAGTGATGGTACCTAAAAAGGATGGAACAGTATGATTCTGTGTAGATTTTCGAAAGTTAAATGAGGTGTCCCATTTTGATGCCTACCCTATGCCCCGCATCGATGAGCTTTTGGATCTAGTGGATAAGGCAAGTTATATCAGCACTTTTGACCTTACAGAAGGCTATTGGCAGATTCCGGTGGAAGAGTCAAATAGGCCCAAGACAGCATTTGCCACCAACCAGGGGCTCTATCAATTTGTAACCATGCCCTTCGGTTTGCATGGGGCCCCAGCGACCTTTCAAAGAATGATGAATACAGTAGGTTGTTAGTAGGTAGGGAACAGTTTGTAGCAGCATATTTAGATGATGTAGTGGTCTATAGCCCAGACTGGGAAAGTCACTTAAAACATCTAGAGGAGGTGGTTAATTTGATTGCAGAGGCTGGGTTAACCATAAACCCAAAGAAATGTGCCCTGGGTTTCACGCAAACTAGATATTTGGGATACATATTAGGAAATGGAGAGGTGCGACCTGAGAATAGCAAAGTGAATGCTATTCGGGATGCAGTGATACCTAGAACCAAAAAGGAGGTAAGATCCTTTCTTGGATTGGTAGGATATTACTGAAGGGTTATCCTAACTATTCATCCATAGCAGCCTCAATTACCAATTTAACAAAGAATAAGGAACAACATTTGGTGACCTGGACTCCAGAGTGTAATGCTGCATTTAACCAGTTGAAGGATATTTTATGCAGTGAACTAGTGTTGAAAAGTCCAGACTTCAAGTTACCATTTATTGTACACTGTGATGCTTCAGAGGTGGGGCTAGGGGCAGTACTTAGCCAGGAAGTTGAAGGGGTGGAACACCCAGTTTTGTACATACATGTAAGCCGTTAGCTATATCCAAGAGAAACCAGATATGCCACGTTTGAGAAGGAATGTCTGGCGATTAAGTGGACATTGGAAGTGTTGAGGTGTTATCTGTTGGGGCAGCAATTTTCACTAGTCACCGATCATCATGCACTTACGTGGCTAAACAATATGCAATGTAAAAATGCCCGTGTTACCCGATGGTATCTAGCCCTGCAACCATTTAAATTTACAGAATCATACTGGCCTGGAAGTCAACATCATAATGCAGATCACTTATCCTGATATGGAGCTGAAATAACTGGGAAGGAAGGAAGGTGGGGAGAAATAGCAAGATTGATGTTCAGGAACTTTAGTGTATTTAGATTTGACTACAGTAAATGTGGTTCTGTCTCATATAGGGCCTGGACATGGAACCTCTAGAGTAGTAGGGCAGAGGTTACCAATTTCTCATTATAGGAGAGTAAAATTGCAGCACCCCTGTCTCTTACAAAAGTATGTTGGAGAAAAATCCTTACTGTTTTCCTCTTAAAGTGGGGGATATGTGACAGGGCTGCTTGTACTATTGTGTAAGTTAAATGCATGTTTGCTTTCTGGCATCAAGTGCACCACCTTTCTCTTTTCTGTTTTGCTTTTTTCTGGGCCCAGCGATCATTTCTTTTTTTTCTTTACCTGAAACTTTACTAACCTTTAATGTGGTGTCTTGAGGTCAGTCAGTATTATGCAGGTACTGTATGGTTAATGTGCCGCACAGTTTTAATGGATGTTACACAGCCATGGGCAGTCTCTGTTAAAGAGAGAAAGGGTGTTTCCTTCCTGCATACCATTCATGGTAGATTATACAATGGTATTGGGGGGGGGGGCGGGGAGAATTAAAATAAGTGATACTGTATGTCATTTATTTTGCAGAGGGAAGACATACATATGCATGGGATGTTTGTGATAGTTACTGTTTTTTTGGGGCTTGCTATAGAAAATTGTATGTTGTGTGAAGTGTATTATGTTTGTTAATTGGGTAAGTTGTGGGAGACATCTCCCGTGTGTGGTTTACTTTATTTGGTTTTGTCATAATTAACCAGTAATAAAAAGGGGGGGGGTTCTTTTCCTGGAGGTTGTTCTTTTCTGCAGTCCTTGTTGCTGCTATGTGATATGAGGGTGTCTGTGGAACTTCAGTGAAAGGATGCAAACTTTCTAATGCAGATATTGCTGGCTACTCTGTGGCTGGAGACATCACGCTGGGGGAATTCGTTGTTGTACACCTGAATGTGGAATACCTAAAAAAAAGTAGGTTCAGAGAACAGCAAAAGCCTCTTTCATTCTTCCCAGGATCCGAAGCTGCTGGCTTCTTTAAATAAAAAGCTGGGATGCAACCTTTCACAAGACCCCTTTGAGGTGTTGGTGGATTTAAATAAATTCATCCGCAAACTCACTCTAAAAAGGCATTTTTTACTGAAAGAGAGGGGTGATAACTCTATACCCATTTTTGGGAATGCCAGTGATCTGGCGGATAGATTTCCTCTAGAACCTTCTTTGAACCTGGGAGAACTTTCTATTCATGAGTCTTGCAGTTTGTTCTCTCAAACTACCTCGAGTACTCCACTTGAGGAATCTTGCTCTATTATTAGGACCCCTTTTAAGGACCAGTTCTGTTTTATTCCTTACCATTCAAAGGGTAATTTTATAGATACATTTTATTCATTAGTACACAAAGATTTACAGAACATGTAAAGAATTATAATTTTAATTTATCTAAGGGCGAAAATTCTGCCCTTCTTGTATTTAAGAAATGCAGTCACCTCATGATTAGATAAGCTGACAAGGGAGGTGGCATTGTCATATAGGACAAGGCCGCCTACCTTTGTGAGGCTTCACGGTTGCTATCCGACCCAGTCTCTTATAAGACTCTTCCACGGGATCCCACGAAAGAATTCCAGGTCATTTTGCACGTTCATTTGAGTAATGCATGCACAAACGGTTTAATTTCTGCTGAGTTCAAATTTTTTTTATCACTCACCCCCAGATTCCCATTTTTTATCATTTACCCAAAGTTCATAAGGATTTGGTGAATCCCCCTGGCAGACCCATTGTCTCGGGGATTGAATCAATGACATTCAACTTGTTCCAATATATGGATTTTTTTCTTCAGGACTATGTTTTGAACCTGTCACATGTTAGGGACTCCTTGCATGTCATGGACTCGATCTCCGAGATTGAGTGGAAACCATCTTTTGTGTGGGCGACATGTGATGTGCAATCTTTGTACACATGTATTGCCCACGATATGGGTCTGCCAGCGATTAAACATTATTTGAATCACAATAACAAATTAGCTGACACTCAAGGTGCATTTATTTTATCACTTATCCCGTTTATACTCACTCACAACTATTTTTTGTTCCAAAATCAATATTATTTACAGGTCTGTGGAATGGCCATGGGTACTAGGTTTGCCCCCAGCTATGCCAATCTGTTCATGGGTTTATGGGAAGATAATTTTGTCTGGACCAATAACCCATGGGGGGCGGGCCTGGTGTACTATGGCCGTTTCATAGATGATATTGTTATTATTTGGGACACTGAGGTGGGGAATGTAGCGGATTTGTTTTTACATAATACCAACACCAACACTTTTGGCCTGGTCTTTACTTCGGTGGTGGATCCCGTGGAAGTTGTCTTTTTGGATCTTATTTAAAAATAGACCTATATGGTCGGATCCAGACAGATACACACATCAAGGAAGTTTCAGTAAATAGCTTTATACATGCTACAAGTAGCCATCGCTCCAAGTGGCTATCGAATGGGCCGTACAGTCAGTTCAGTAGGATCAGATGAAACTGTTCCTCTGAGCTGGACTTTATGGGACAGTCTGAAACATTAAAGGAGAGGTTCCTCACCAAGGAATACGATGCCACCTTTATTGAGGAATCCTTCCATAGAGCGGCAGGGTCGGATCGCAGAGACCTCCTTTTGGCCTCCAAAAATAGACAATATACAAAAAATCTCTCTAAAACCCATGTCATGGATGGGAAAGTAGTTTTTTCAACTAAATGGAGGCGGATCTGAGAAAACATTGGCCTGTTCTCTTGGGAGACCCGGTTCTAGCAGAGAATTTACAGTCAAAACCCACCATAATTTATAGGAAGGCAAACAGTGTTAACAATGTGTTGGCCCCAACAAAAATTCGTGCTCAATCAAAGACTTTTTTAAGACCATCAGGTAATTTTAAATGTGGTAGAGGGAGGTGCATTACATGCACGTTTTTAGATTGTAAGAAATATTTTTCTCCCTCATTCCCAGGCAGTCCTATTTATAAAGTAAAAGGTTTTGTGAACTGTCTCACTACTCACGTGATTTATCTTTTAACCTGTGGTTGTGGTCTCCACTATGTGGGTAGGACCACACGGCCATTGAGCATTCAGTTTTTAGAACACAGGAGGAACATAATAAATGGGGTTGTCAATCATTATGTTCCTAAACATTTTCTCACTGTACATTACAAATCACCTGAGACTTTACAGGTTAAGGGTCTAGAGGTAATTCCCCCTTCTCTGTTATGGGGAGATCGTTTTAAATATCTTTTAAATTTGAACTGTCTGGTTCCATTTGGCCTTAATGAGAACCTTGACATACGTACTATTGTCTAATGTCAGGTTCGGCCAGTCCCTAAGCTTTTGTTTTTTCCCTTTAAATCCCCCTTTAAGTTTAAAAAGGGCTTTTGCATTTCTGGTTCAATTATGGTTTTATAACATGTTCATATATTTATATAATATAAGATGATGTATCATTTTTATCTGTGTATTTTACATTTTTGCATTTTAATGCATTTTAGTCTTTTAAGACTGCAGATTGGTTTTTGTTTCAGGTTCTGTGTGTTACTTATTAGATTATTTATTTATTAATCATGTGTTGATATAATGTGTTTTTATATGTTTTTATTCACCTTATATGCAATGGTTATGTGTAACATTCAATTATTTATTATTTTAATTGTTTTCTCCCAGTGTTTTTCCAATTGGTGCATGTGCATGTCTATTTAAATCATGTACTTAAGGTTTGTCCAATCAGATTTAAGCTAGCACAGTATTTATATCCTGAATACTGAGGGCATTTCATTCCTTGATGAAGTCGGCAAGCGCTGACGAAACGCGTAGAACTGTGACGTCATCGCGCAAGCACTTAGTGTGCGTGGTGTTCCGCTGCTGACTAAGGGACTCCTGTATACTGAGATTGCCTCTGGCACCTCATTTGGAACAGCTGCAAGAGGTGAGACCGTTACCATCTCCCACTGTGCCTGCTATCACTGTGACTCTGTCTGCAGTCATTTCTGCTCTGCTGTATGTGAGCGTTCCAGCAGCAGGTCTAAAGGCAACTGGCATTCAGTGGGTATACATAAAGGTCTCCCCCATCCATCTCAGCTGATTTGTACCAGGAGTTTGTGTGTAAAGATACCTTTACGTGAAATTTACTCTTTATGTCTTGTAAGTGTGTATTATCTTAAGTGTGTACAGGCACTTAAAGTAGACTCGCGAGTAAGGACATATCGCCAAATAGACAAACGGCAGCTCGCGCATGCGCCTGTCCGCACGTCCTGAATAGCAATACCGGCTTCCTACCTGTACCGAAGCTGTGCGCAAGCGAGAGCCTGGTACAAATGCGTTATTTACATCAGGTTATGCACATATATGACGATTGCAGTATAATACATGCATCGATAAGTGGGAAAAAGGTAGTGCTTCACTTTAAGTACATTTTCGCTTTATATACATGCTCCGATCCCATTTCGTACGCTAATGCAGGGTATTTCTGTATTATCTACCTTACATTTATTAAAATACATTTTATTTCATCTGCATCATAAGATAATGCACTAGGGGAGTGTGCTTTTTTTCTCTGTTTTTCTATACAGTACTGGTTTGGGAGTGATTCTCCCGTGGATGAGCAGCCCCCCTCCTACATTTGGATTGGATCTGGCTATTGGGAATCTTTCCCCTTTGTTTTTCTAATGAATACCCTTTTTCACTGGATTTGTGTTTGATGGACAGAACTCTGGGATTTGTACTTAGTACTTAGAGATAAGTTAATTAGTGCATGACCTGTATGTGTTAGCGCTGCTTTGTTTTTGTTTTTTACAGATACATGTAAGGTTATGCATTTGGGATGCAAGAATAAACTGGCGACTTACAAATTAAATGGGGATAAATTGGGGAAATCCTTGATGGAGAAGGATTTAGGAATTTTTGTAGACAGCAGGCTTAGCAATAATTCCAAAGTCATGCAGTAGCTGCAAAGGCAAACAAGATCTATCTTGCATTAAACAGGCAATGGATGGAAGGGAAGTAAACATAATGGTGCCCCTTTACAAAGCGTTAGTAAGACCACACCTTGAATATGGAGTGCAATTTTGGGCACCTCTCCTTAGAAAAGACATTCTGCAACTAGAGAGAGTGCAGAGAAAAGCCACCAAATGAATAGAGAGGATGTACAATCTAACTTATGAGGAGAGGCTAGCTAAATTAGATTTATTTACATTAAAAAATAGACGTCTAAGAGGGGATATGATAACGATATACAAATATATTCGGGGACAGTACAAGGAGCTTTCAAATTAACTATTCATCCCAAGGGCAGTACAAAGGACTCGGGGGCATCCCTTTAGGTTGGAGGAAAGGAGATTTTACTAGCAACAAAGGAAAGGTTTTTTTTACAGTAAGTGCAGTTAAAATGTGGAATTCATTACCCATGGAGTCTGCAGTGGCAGATAAAATACATTTGTTCAAAAAAAGGTTGGACATCTTTATAGAAGGAAAAGTATACAGGGATACAGCACTTAAGTAAATATGGGAAGAATGTTGATCCAGGGAGTAATGCCAATTCTTGGAGTCAGGAAGGAATTTATTTTTCCCCTTTTGAGATATCATTGGATGATATAACACTGGGGTTTTTTGTTTGCCTTGCTCTTGATCAATAAGTAAGTATAGATATAGGATAAAGAAGATTTGTCTATATTTAGCATAGGTTGAACTTGATGGACGTACATCTTTTTTCAACCTCATATACTATGTAACTATGTAACTATGACCACCTGTTCTTGTGGAGTCACCCTTGTTGGTCGTAGATTCTGCTTCCAGAAGGAACTCTCTTTAGAGTGGTTCCCTTTTCCATTGACACAGTTGGTCTTGTCTGTATACGTCCCCCTTTGGACACAATTTGGATGACCATCTTTGCTTCTATCAGTGTGCTGATTGTTTTAGTCTTTTGTAAGGAGGCTTACCATGACAGCTGTCTATTCTACCACCAGTTATGTGTTTAGAGCAGTGGTAGCCTGCCTGAACTGTACAAACGCTCGCTGCAGCATTGTCCATTTAGAGGAATGATAGTCCTAGTGTACCTTCAGGTGTCACGTTTGTGACCACAGCACAGACGGGAAGGTGGATTTCTGTAGCTGTTTCCAGGATTGTTGGGTGACCTGTATCTGCTGGAACAGATGGGATCTCATCTTATTGCATCATAGACTCTGGTTCTGTAAGCAATGATGTGCTGTAAGGGCGAGCTGTAGACTCTAATCCAGTGTGGTCTGCAGGGTTCTGGTCTGTAGCTGTAGACGCTAACCCGTCCTGCCACTGATCTGTCTATGTGGATTTCTCAGCTCCTTTCCCTTTTGATTAGTGGATGTCCGCTGGGTGGATGGAATGGAGGCGGAGTTGTCTGATTGTTTGCCTTTTCTTGGACAATCTCTTTGACGATCACCTTCAGGAGATTGTTCTCTTCCTTTGGTGAAGTTGCTTCATCGTCTTTTTTTTCTGGACTACTGAACATCCTAGGCCATTGTCACATTCCTCTGATATGAAGATGTTCTTGTGGTTCTCAGGGGTATGACCTTGTTTCCCTTCATAGCTGTCACTTGTATATGGCCAAGATATGGTTTGAAGAGGGATGTGTCCACGTTCCATTATATTTGTTCTGCGTGCATCAATATAGTCTGGTTTGTGCCCTTTGCCTAAGCATACATTGCCCACTATTACTCATCCTAGGTCAAGTCTCTGGGCAAATGGGGAGTTATGTGGTCCATTGCGCTGTTTGCTGATTTTGTGCACTGTCAGGATGTCCCTGCCGAGCAGTACCAAAATCTTGGAACTGTGAGGATTCGCCATCCTGGCAGTTCTGCCTCCTTAACCCTCACCTCTCCTGCAGGTTCCAGAGGCGTCCTGCATTCCAGCACGGGTTCTCGTGCGCAGCTCCTGTCTATCCCTGCGGTTCCCAAGTCTAGGCTGTGCAGTCCCTCTAGCAGTGATGACGCGTTATGCATGCGCGGTGAACGTTCCTCTGGGTCTTCCGTGTCCTCCATTCCCCAACTCTGCCCCCGCCATGACGACAGCGGTGGGCAGTGCAGCAGCCGCACTCGCCCCTTCCCCCTCGTGTTTGGTCCCACCTCCGGTCTCCGCCCCTGTACTGACTCGGGTGTTGTAACGCGTGCAACTGGCGCGTGATTGGGTCGCCAAAGTGATGCGTGGGTTACACACGGCAAGTGCATGTCCTCCAGAGGTCCCACCCCCATGCTTAATTGACTGCACAATAGGATGCACCTGCATGATCCAGCAGCCTATTGGTGAGGCCTCCCTTATTTCCTGGTTACCTCCCATTAGTGGGAGGACCTATTTATACCCTCTCTATGCTCTCCTGCTTTGCCGAGCTTAACTCCTGATTGTGTGACGCTAGTTTCATCACCTTGTGCCTGTCTGCCTGAACCCTTCTACCTGACCCTGCCTGGATACTACTCTGTGATACTCTCCTGCACCGGCCTTGGCTTGGATACGACTAGCAGTGGTGACGCATTATGCATGCGCGGTGAACGTTTCTCTGGGTCATCCATGTCCTCCATTCCCCAACTCTGCCCCCGCCCTGACGACAGCGGTGGGCAGTGCAGCAGCCGCACTCGCCCCTTCCCCCTCGTGTTTGGTCCCGCCTCCGGTCTCCGCCCCTGTACTGACTCGGGTGTTGTAACGCGTGCAACTGGTGAGTGAACGGGTCACCAATGTGATGCATGGGTTACGCACGGCACGTGCATGTCCTCCAGAGGTCCCACCCCCATGCTTAATTGACTGCACAATAGGATGCACCTGCATGATCAAGCAGCCTATTGGTGAGGCCTCCCTTATTTCCTGGTTGCCTCCCATTAGTGGGAGGACCTATTTATACCTATATATACCCTCTCTATGCTCTCCTGCTTTGCCAAGCATAACTCCCGATTGTGTGACGCTAGTTTCATCACCTTGTGCCTGTCTGCCTGAACCCTGCTACCTGACCCTGCCTTGATACTACTCTGTGATACTCACCTGCACCGGCCTTGGCTTGGATATGACTATTCTAATCTCTCCTGCACTGACCCTGACTTTGGAACCATGATGACGCTGCTCTCTCCTGCACTGACCCTGGCTTGGCTCTACGACTACTCTACGCTCTCCAAAGCTGACTCTGGCTACGTACCCCGACGATCCGCTAATCTATACTCCAAGACCCGGCAAGTACCTCATAACGCTGTCTTCTATTACCCTGATCCGGCTTGCAAGACTATCCTACACTCTAGACGTGCCCTCGCGGTTGTGGTTGGTGTTTTTTTCAATTCCCTATCTCAGCCCCGTGATCGCTCCTCGTTGTGGTGATCTACGCGTTACAGTATGCTCGGCCAAACAAACTTTGACCCCGCTGAGTTAGGAAGAGTCCTGAGCACGCACGCCAACACCTTGTCCAGTCTTGAAAATAGATAGGAGTCTAATGACCAGAATTTAAGAACCCTCAAGAGTACTTTAGAACCTTATCCCTCCATCTACAAGGGTAATGCATGGACCCCGTGCAATCAGTCACTAGTACCCCACTCTGGCCTCTTCATCTGTCTGAACCCCGACTTCCCACGCCCAATCGGTATGGGGGAATCCTCACGAGTGTCGGGGTTTCCTTAATCAATGTTTTATTCAGTTCGAGATGAACCCTTCCCGCTTCTCTTCTTTCCATTCCAAGGTAGCCTACATAATCTCTCTTCTCACAGATGATGCTCTTGCCTGGGCTTCCCCCATCTGGGAGAGAAAATCTGACCTCACCCAAAGCATTGGAGCTTTTACCAAGGAGTTCTGCAGGGTGTTCGATACACCAGGTCGAAAGATATCTGCAGCTTCTGCACTATTCTTTATTTCTTAGGGTGCCCGCTCTTTCACCCGTTATGCACTCGAGATTAGGACAATTGCCGCAGAGATGGATTGGAACGGAGAATCTTTGTCCACTGCCTTCTGGAAGGGATTGTCTGAGACTGTGAAAGATGACTTGCGACTCATGATCGGTCTACCGACCTGCAGGGTCTCATTGGGCTCTGCATCAAGGTGGACCATCGCCTCCAGGAGAGAAGGACGGAGAGACGTCTTCATCGCACGACTTCTTCCAGGATAAACCCCAACCAGGTGGATCAGTTTGAACTTCCTGCTCCAAATTCTTCTGAACCTATGCAATTGGGAGTTACTACTCTTTTGCGCATAAATGCTGGACTTTGTCTGTATTGTGGGGGTCCAGGACATTTTGCCTGTTCTTGCCCCAATAAGGTGGGAAACGCAAGGTTCCCATGAGGCCTAGGGGAGTCTCATTGGGAACGATCTCTCTTTGTCCTATGGCTACTTCTAATCCCACAAAGATCCTTGTACCTATCACCTTGTCTGGTGAAGGTTTCTGTCTCCACTTTGGCCTTTCTTGATTCGGGTGCTGGGGGCAACTTTATTGATCAAGCTTTTGCAGAGCATCACAAGATCCCTTTAGTGTGCAAGAAGATCCCCATCACTCTGGAGGCCATTGATGGTAGACCACTTCAGCCTGCCTTCATCTCATTGGAGACCCCAACCATTCAGCTAAGGTCGGTGAATAATCATGTAGAAGACATTTCATTAAATGCCATTCACACTCCCTCTATTGCAGTATTATTGGGACTACCCTGGTTACAAATTCATAATCCACAGATTGATTGGGTCAGCAAGGAACCTATTTGGTGGAGTTCACACTGCGAACAAAATTGTCTTAAGGGTTCAAGTACCGTTTGTGCTACTACGATATCGGAAGATAAAGAAAGGGTACAATTGCCGGAGGAGTACATCGACTTCAAGGATGTCTTTGACAAAGTCAAGTCAGAGTTACTTCCTCCACATCGTTCCTACGATTGTCCCATCAAATTACTTCCAGGTACTACACCGCCCAGAGGAGCTTCATATCCTTTGTCTATGCCTGAAACCAAAGCCATGAAGGAATATATCACTGAGAACCTTCTGAGGGGCTTCATCTGCAAATCCAAAACTCCCACTGGGGCCGGGTTTTTCTTCGTGAAGAAAAAAGATGGGACCCTGCAACTTGTATCGACTACCGTGGACTTAACAGACTTAGGGGGTCATGTACTAAGCTCCGTTAAGTCGTTTTTAGAGCGCAAACTGCTCTTAGAACGTGATGTTGCGCTGAACACGATGCACTAAGCCACGCAAACAGGCACTTTGCGCTCTAAAACTGACTTTTTTCAGGAAATTTTTCTAAGTCCAACTTTGCTCATTCGTTACCCTGTTTGCGTTAAATTCTGCGCTTAATCGGGATGAACTAAGCAACGCAACCTTAGCATACACGAAAGTTGCGTTCAACAGAACACGTCAGCTCATAGTAGACGCAAAAAAAGCTGGACTTTGAAAAATTTCTTGCATGCGCAAAACACATACAACAGGTCGGCGGGTGCCCGCGGGGGTCCCCGAGGGAGGCCGGGGGTCGAGCGGGTGTCCCCAGCTGACCCTGTGGGGGTCCTTGGGTCTTGGCTCTCCGGCTCACTAAGCGGGGGTCCCCGCAGGAGTGCGGGGGTACCCGCGGGTTTGCGGTACCAATGTTGCGCCTCCAAAAATAATAAACTATATTTATAACTAAATACACCCCCCTAACACATACAGTACAGTAATGGGCAAAATTACTATTATCCACATATGGATAATAATGCATTTGCCCATTTTAAATACATAAAACTTTCAATAAATACAGTAAATAAATATTACACTTACCATTTACAGGCACCCACGATGAAGGCCGTCTTCATCCTCATCTTCATCCTGCCCATGTCTCTCCGGTGCTGCAAAACATACTGTACACAAGAATAAAAATAGCCCCTAACCCCTTAATCACCTTAGAGGTCATTAACCGCTACAGTCATTAAGGGATTAACCCACCCTCACCCACTAACCCAGGCGGGAGGCCTACCCACATACCCTTGGGGCCAATACCCCCTTCCCCCACCCCCAGTACCCACAAGAAAAACAATACACAGCCCCACAATAAACATCAGTATATTTATTCTATGAATAACCCACCCCCTGTGCCCCCCCATAAATACATGATTTATTATTTTACATACAGGGTTAATACCCCAGGCCCACGGGAGTCCCCGGTGGGCCTGACGGGTCACCTCACAGACCTACAGTAGCCCAGCACCATGTTTCAAACAGGGTCTGGAGGTCTGTTGGTGGTCCCAGCCAGGCGCCATGGTCCACCAGGTGGTCTCCGCGGGTCACCGTGGGCCACAATGGGGTCCCCACAGGTAGGCCCGTGGCTGTCTGGGGGGCTCCAGGTCAGACTCACAGGTGTCTGAGGGGCCTCAGGTGGTTCCCACCGAAGTCTGGGTACCCACGGGTGGTCCCTACGGGTCCGCGGTGCCACCACAAATGTGGGACCACCGGTTCTTCCCTGCAGGTTTCCACAATGGACCCGGAAGCCTGCTACCAGTGGAAAGCCCGAGGAGACCTCAGGTGGTCTCCAGAGGTCTCCCGCAGACCAAAAGGAACCAACCCTGTATGTAAAAAAAATAAACCGGACCTATACATTAAATACATCAATCCCCCCAACACATACAGTACAATAATGTGCACAATAACTATTATCCAGATATGGATAATAGACTATTTGGCCATTATGAAACACATAAAACATGCATAAATCAAAACATGAATTCTTAATCTTAAAATCACCACATTGCATGTTACAATTAATCCAGCAGCACTTGTAAAAATAAAACAACAAACCAGCAGCTACACAAATGTATATGAAATGTCACACAATTGCATTGAGTGTGTACATGATGCAATTAATCTGTGCATCATGTAACACTATGCAAAATATATGTAACAATAAAATACACTATGAACGATGTCCCCTAACCACCAATGCCATCATGAAAATCAAATAGAAACTAAGCAACATAAATACATTTACCATCAATCAATTAATCCATTTCCTAAACCAATTACAATACAATACAAATCAATTATACAATTCCGTATTCAATTCCTAAAGCCAAACCATTGCCAAAACAATTCTAATTGAAAGTAGCCACCATCATTCTAATCTAACTACCAGAATAAGCCATTAAAAATAACCTGTAACAGAGACATCCGGTGACGTCAACGGAGATGGTTGTCTGAGAAGGGAGCTCCTGACACCCTCCTAAGTAAACGCTAGATTGAGCACTTCCCACGAAGCGAAATTCCCCCAGAAAGTCCCCCACACCTCCCCCGAGGCAGTCGCAATGCTGCCAAAGAACAAGCGAACCCAAAACACGGTAACTAAGTTATTTTCGCCCGTGAAACGCCAGATGGAGCTGGCCGCCAAGATCCAAGATGGCGGCGCAGACCCCGACCACGCCGGGAGAGGAGCGGAGCAGGCCCAGATTGAAATGCCTGAACATGGCCAAGACAAGGACTTCTTTGAGGCCCTATTGAATAAAATGAGAAGGGGGTTCCAGGAAGACCTGTCCTCAGCTGTAGACGGTCTCAGGTTTGATATCGGTAACTTTGCCGCACGTGCTGATGCCCTGGAAGCAAAGGTGGAGGAGGTATGTCATACTCAATCTAACACAGAGGACGAGGTGAACAGGCTCGGTCACCTCATTAATGAGTTGAGGAACGCCCTCGACGACCAAGAAAAAAGACAGAGGAGACAAAACATCCACATCAGAAATGTCCCTGAATCCATCCTCCCGGACGCTATACAGATTTAATAACAAAAAAACAAACAAAGCGCACAACACTCATCGTAAAAAATGTAATAAACTATGTTTATATATAAGGTGTTTCAAGGTTATGCGTACATCAAGGTAGATTAATCAAGCATAGAGCCACAGAGTGGCAGTTACCAGCGTCTGCAACCAGGAACCACCAGAGCTTCACTATCCTTTCCACCTACAGGTAGGTGAAATGCCAGATAATTGATGATTCTGCCACACTCGCAATGTCCTGTAAATAGCGTCAATGCGCTTAGTGGATTTTGGGGAGTGGTTGTCCTTTGCTCGCAAGTAGTACACAGGTTCCTCTGCAGACCTCCCTGTGTTTCCCGATCAGTCAGGCAGCGTGACGGTGTGGTTCCGCGGGCCCTTCTGTGACGTCAGAGCGCCCACTCTGCTTTGAGTAACAGCGTCTGCCAGTAATGATTCAGACCTCACTTGGCAACCACAGAGGCAGGCAACAGCGCGGCACAACAATAAAATACACCTTGGAACATGAATAATAAAAATATATAGGTTGAATGGTATCTCTCCTACGCGGCGTTTCGTAGCTCAACAGGCCACTTCTTCAGGGAATAAAACACATGATTCCCTGAAGAAGTGGCCTGTTGAGCTACGAAACGCTGCGTAGGAGAGATATCATTTAACCTATATATTTTTATTATTCATGTTCCAAAGTGTATTTTATTGTTGTCAAACTGTTTGCTGAACACCGAGTTGATTTCTTCTTCTGCGCATGTGCTGCGCTGTTGCCTGCCTCTGTGGTTGCCAAGTGAGGTCTGAATCATTACTAACAGACGCTGTTACTCAAAGCAGAGTGGGCGCTCTGACGTCACAGAAGGGCCCGCGGGACCACGCCGTCACGCTGCCTGACTGATCGGGAAACACAGTGAGGTCTGCAGAGGAACCTGTGTACTACTTGCGAGCAAAGGACAACCACTCCCCAGGATCCACTAAGCACATTGACGCTATTTACAGGACATTGAGACTGTGGCAGAGTCATCAATTATCTGGCATTTCACCTAACTGTAGGTGGATAGGAGAGTGAAGCTCTGGTGGTTCCTGGTTGCAGACGCTGGTAACTGCCACTCTGTGGCTCTATGCTTGATAATCTACCTTGATGTACGCATAACCTTGAAACACCTTATATATAAACATAGTTTATTACATTTTTCACGATGAGTGTTGTGCGCTTTGTTTGTTTTTTTGTTATTAGATTCTAGGGTCTTGGGCTACCCTTTACACAGCAGCAGACGCTCATCTACATTGGTATATATTTATTTACCTTTTCCACATGGTGGGGTGTGTTTTTTTTATTTAAATTGACATCACAATTAACACTTTGTATTAAGTATATATTTTAGTGCGCACTTATTTGTTTTTTCTATTTGTTCGCTTTACAGACTTACTTGCGCAAGGTCTTCCTGATGCTAGTGCCCGACCTCCAAGAACACGAGCTGCTGATGGACCATGCCCATCGGGCCCTTGGACCCAAATCACCAGACCCCAACCGGCGCAGAGATATCATAGTCAAACTGCATGCCTACGCCGCAAAAGAGAGAATTATGGCGGCTAGCAGAGGGGCCGGAGACCTTCAGATCGGAGAGGACACTCTGGAGATCTTTTCTGACCTGTCTGCAGTCACGATCAGCAAACGGAGAGAAATGAAACCCTTAACTACTATACTGAGGGCACAAGGCATCCGTTATAGATGGGGATTCCCCTTCATGTTGGTTGTTCACAGAAATGGCCGCTACCTAACTATCTCGGATCCAGAAGAGTCTCAGGAATTCCTCAAAGCTCTCGGAATAACCCCTCCACAAGCCCGGCAGCCACCCTCTAGAGCCCCGAACAGACCGACCCCCTCTAAGACCCCCGTGCCTCGGAGCGTCTGGCAAGCCAGAAGCAAAACTAGAGTCAGCTGCCCTCACCTCTCACTATTGGATGGCAAAGTTAACTCTCTCCCTAAACCCATCTACCAACCAAACCACCGCTACAGACCTACTGCGTGCTGGAAGGGACCCGAAAGACGAAAGCTGCTATAGAAACCCCCCCCGCTGAAAGATCCCGACTATCCACTTACCAGCTGTTACTGCTCCCTCCCCTTTCTGCAACTGGCGCCGCTGCACCGCGTCCCCTGCGGAGAAATGCAGAGATGATCAGCGACAGAACATCCAGGGTGCCTCAACCAAGCTGTCAGCCAAGCCTTCCCCCCACCCTCCCCCACCCTCACCCCCCCACCCTCACCCCCATCCCGCCCCTTCCCCGGTCTTCCCTTTACTCTCCCTTCCCCCTCTTGAATCCCCCCCCTTCTCTACCCCCCCTGAGTCTCCCCCTTACCTACCCCCCCTGAGTCTCCCCTCCCTCCCCAACCTGCCTCTACCGACCCTCCCCCCACCCCCCCTGCCACTCACCGAAGCCTGGGATCCTTCGCGGTCCCAGGGAGCGCTCCCCTTCTGCGCCGACAAACCGTAGACCCCCGGTGCCACTGCCTTCTTGGGAGGAGACTGCGCCGGGTACTCTGGTGGGCGTGATGTCCTATGCCAAGGGGCTGCCCCGGCAGATGCCCGTTTCCAGCTGATTCCTGGGCAACGGTGTTCAGGCCATCCAGGCTGTCGCTGTTGCCGACCACCCCCACTCGGAGCCGAGCGGGTCTCGAATAGGAAGGAGGAGGCCCCAAACTGGGGGCCCCAATCCAATCCCAGCAAATGAGATGCTGCTCCCCCGTTTGAAAACCCAAGTTTCCGAAGCGGACTATTTTTCCAAACCAGGGGGTTTGGCGACGATCAGGTTGGATCCCTCTTCTCCCCTTACCAACCACCAGTAGACTCCCCACCCCCCTTCCCCTGGCTCCCTCACCCCCTCCCACCCCCCATGTCCCCCCCTGTCTCCCTCCTCCGCAGAAAAGCCCAGGTCTAGGTCCCCCTCATCACCCCAGCTCTCATACATACAAAAAGCGTAATTATATGTCTCTGAAACTGCTAGCATACAACCAGACTCCACCCACCCCCCCACCCAACCCTCCCCCCCATACCCTCTCCCCTTCTCCCCCACCCCCAGTCCCTCCCATCTGCAATTTAGGCTCCAGCCTCTGCCTTGCCAACAGAAGGTAAATGTTAGAACTGAAAACACTTCATAAGCCTCACAGAGAGCTCATCAACACATAATATGAAAATGTCTTCAAATGTGTTAATATGTTGTGAACTTGCCCTCCCCCCCACCAACTCAACAAAAGGGGTAACACAGCCTCTAACCCCCCCCCCCCCCCCAGGGCAAACAAAATGTTATTTTGAGTGATGTGAATATGCTATCAATATGTGAATATTTACATAGTAACATAGTAAATATGCAGCCATAAAGCAAGGCAGCCTCCCTCTTTCTCCCTCCCCTCCCCCATCCCCCTTCCATCCCCTCCCCCTCACCCCCTCCCATCCCCACCCCATCCCCATCCCCAACCCTCCCCCCCCTCATTATAAAAGAGGCAAAGTATCATATCAACGCTGGTTTTGATAAAAGGTATTTCGTGACATGTGAAAACATCATGAGTGATCATGTAGCCAAGTAGCAACCTCCTTCCCCCCTCCTATCCTCCCCCTCCCCTTCCCCCTCCTCCACCACTCCCCCACCCCCCTCTCCTTCCCCCTTCTCTCCCTCCCCTCTCCCCCCCTTCTTCCCCCCTTTTTCACTTCCCCTCCCCCCCCTCCCCTCCCACTATAGAGCTCTAGAGGTTAGCAAATGGCAAACACGAGTGGTAAAGACTATGACTAAGCTGTAATGTATTAATTAAAACCTGCTCAGGCTATGTAAACAATCAACCTATGCAGAAAGAATTGGTACGTGCTATACCAAGATCTGAAGGGTACAAGAAATCTATCCCCTTTTCCCCTTTCTCCTCTCCTCCTTCCCCCTCCCCCCCCCTCGCTCTATGTCCCTCCACTTCTCAGTCAGCCCCAAGTCCCTCGGCCCTGCGCGGCCCAAAGTCTACAAAATGACATAAATTCAGATGAACGACAGCTCTCCCACCACTAGGTCTTAAACAAGTGTCGTACGTTTGGTTTCATGGAGGGTGTCGGGCCCTATGCCCTGTTCCCTCTCCCCTCCAGGTTTGGTGTCCTGGAAGGATCTCCAGGGGTGTATGACCCCGTTACCTTTCTCACTCTCGTAACGAAGGTTATTTTCCTTGGGCCTGGCAAAGGCCCCTCTGCTCTCTCCTTCCCTATTGTGTCCATCCTCCCCTCCCCTCCTGCCCACCGCCATGAGGCATCCACTCCATCTTCCTCCATATCGTCTCTGGACCTACGTCCTATAGCCAAAAAAGGAGCTCTTAGCATGGGAAATCCAAGAGCATCAGAGCCCGGAGCTCTGAGAATGTCTCTCATAGTATAATATCTTCCATCAAATTAATCTCGCTTAACGTCAAAGGCCTCAATTCAGTAAAAAAGAGGAAGCTAGTCCTTCAGGACCTAAAACAATCAAAGGGTGACATTGTTCTCATCCAAGAGACCCACTTTAATTCCCCGAAGCCACCCAATACATTCAAAAGTGTATTCCCCCAGGCATATTTCGCATCCTCGCCAAGCAAAAAAAGAGGAGTAGCCATCCTTATCAGAAACAGTGTCCCTTTTGTTCTAGCCAAGTCACTCCCAGACCCAGATGGTCGGTTCCTGATAATCAAGGGCACTCTATCTGGCACATCAATTACACTTGTTAATGTATACGCCCCCAATGATAACCAACTCCGTTCCTAAGAACTCTCCTTGAGTCATTGGAGCAGCAATCTCTCTCATCCCTGATTATCGGCGGAGACTTTAACATGGTGGCCTCACATGCACTAGACAAATCAAACCCCGCCTCCACCCTCCTACCATCCCCTCCCACTCCATATGCCACCCAGTCACAAAAGAAAGCCAAGAAATTTAGAGACATCATTGAGGAATACTCACTAGTGGACATATGGAGGGCTCCGCACCAGGGTCAAAGGGATTATACCTTTTTCTCACCCCTCATCAGTCCTACTCGAGGATCGATTATTTTCTAGGTACTAGTAATGTCTTCCAAGCATCCTCCCAGTCAAGCATAGGTTCGATCACTTGGTCCGACCACGCACCGATCGAACTTACTCTATCCCTACCCTTTGTGATAAACACCCAGTACAAATGGAAATTAAATGATTCTATGCTGAACTGCCCTGACACGGAGATAGCAATACGTCAAAAACTATCAATGTTCTTTCAAATTAATGCAGGCTCCATCTCAGTCCCAGCTATGCTCTGTGAGGCCCATAAAGCCCCTATCACGGAAGACCTGATCTCAATCGCCTCTTATAAAAAGAAAATGAAACTTAAACTCCAAAAAGACCTCTTAGATAAGATCACCAAGCTGGAACAGCAGCATAAAATCACGGCATCTAAAAAAACGCTAAAACAATTAAATCTAGCTAGATCTGCCCTGAAACAGACCCAACTCGAAGAGGTAGAGAAAGCACTGAGGTGGTCAAAACAAAAATACTTCGACAAAGGCAATAAAGCAGACAGGCTCTTGGCCTCAAAGCTCAGGGGCACCAGAGTTAAATCCCAGAGAGCCCGCATACAGACAAGAAAAGGACAGATCACATACATAGAAAAAGAGATAGCACAGGAATTCGCAGATTTTTACTCAGAATTATATAACCTCCATCCCCCAGACCAAGACCCGGTTAGCCTCAATACAATAACACAATACCTAGAGCAATGTAACCTTCCCTCCCTATCCTTGGAGGAGTTGGAGAATCTGAACAAAAACATTTCCCAAGAGGAACTATCTGAAGCCATTCTAACTAACTCAAGTTAGCCAAAACTCCGGGCCCGGACGGTTTGTCGAACTCTTACTACAAGATGTTCATGCCGACCCTCTCTCCCTACCTACTAGACATGTACAATTCCTTCCTCCAAGGGGAGCCGATTCCCGCCATGATCACAGCAGCAAATCTTGCTATAATTCATAAGGAGGGTAGAGACCCGCTCCTCTGCAGTAATTACAGGCCCATCTCCCTGCTAAATACTGATCTCAAAATCTACAGGAAGATCTTGGCAAACAGGCTAAACCCAATTCTCCCTAGACTCATACATGTAGACCAAGTAGGCTTTGTGTCTCGAAGACAGGCCTCCGACAATACCGCAAAATTGTGGATATAATTGACCACGTGCATCTCACCGGATCCAAAGCAATGATTCTGAGCCTCAACCCTGAAAAAGCATTCGACAGAATCAAGTGGTCATTTTTAGACCAAACAATGCTGAGGTTTGGCTTCTGTGGCCCTTTCCTGGAGGGGGTGAGAGCCCTCTACCAAAACCCAACAGCGTATGTCAAATTATCATGCGGCTTCTCGAATCCAATAAAAATTAGGAAAGGGACCAGACAAGGTTGCCCGCTTTCCCCCCTGCTATTCGCCTTAACTATTGAACCCCTAGCGGCCAAAATTAGAGAAGAAAAAAGTATTAAGGGGATCCAAATTGCGGAACGAGAATACAAAAATCTCCCTAGTCGCTGACGATGTGATTCTGACCCTCGCTGACCCCCATACCTCCCTCCCTAACCTTCAAAGGCTACTGATCAAATTTGGGTCAGTCTCTGACTATAAAGTTAACATGGACAAGTCAGAAGCCTTAAATATTTCCCTCCCAGCCAAGACATGGAAACTCATCCAATCTAATTATAAATACAAGTGGAGTTCCACCTATATTAAATATCTTGGGGTTAAAATCTCAAACTCCTACAATACCCTCTATCAATATAACTACCCCCCCCCCTATTTGACCAGATTAAAAAAGACTTGGAAGCATGGAAAAAACACCAAAGTTCCTGGTTCGGGAGAATAGTTTCCGTAAAAATAAATGTCCTCCCAAGGTTATTGTATAACTTCTAAACCCTCCCCATTGCAGTGCCGCAAGCGGCTCTGAAGAAAATCCAATCACTACTGCTCCAATTCACATAGGAACGACAAAAGATCTAGGGTCCCAAGGTCAGTGATGCTCTCCTCAAGAGCAAGAGGGTGCATGGTGGTCCCCGACTTAGTCGGATATTATCTCGCAGCACAACTGAAGCAGGCTGTAGTTTGGAATTGCGACCTGGCCTCAGCCTGTTGGCTCGCAATAGAGTCACATTACGCACGGCCCCATTCCTTCCAAGTGGCATTATGGTCCACAGGAGGAAGAGGTGGTGGACCAGAGAGGTTCAACCTCGGAGCAATGAGATGCATGTGGGATGCATGGCTTAAAGCAAATGGAAGTATGGTTTGTTAGCTTCCCCCTCCCAGCTCACTCCAATCTTTGGGACCCCAACTTCCCGCCAGGGTGTTCTCCAAGACAATTTGACCAACTCCAGGCTCTCAATATTAGGATGGTTGCCGATCTGCTGCAGAAGGGAGAGATCCAGACTTTTCAGGCATTAAAGGACAAATTCCTGATCCAGGGCCTACACCTGTTTAAGTATTTACAAGTCAGACACTTCCTACTAACATTGTCCCCAACCTCCAAATTCCCCCATTTGACCAGGTTTGAATCCTTATGTATTAAAAACACCTACCAGAGAGGTCTGATATCTGAGATATATAAAGGAATGGAGCCGACATCTAACCCACTGAATCACCGTTACATGCAAAAATGGTCGGAGGAACTAGGTTTTCCAATAGACCTGGAAGAATGTCTGGGAGCAAGCTGCTAAAATATCAATTTGCACAACAACAAAAGAAAACATTTATAAAATTATATTTCAGTGGTACCTGACCCGGCTAGGCTGAGCCAGGTCTACCCTGGCACACTGGATCTGTGCTGGAGGGGATGTGGTCAAAAGGGGGACATGGCCCACATTTGGTGGTCATGTCCGGAGATTCAGAGGTACTGGAACATGAGCCAGACGCTTATCTACGAGATCACGGGACACCCCCTTCCCCTGGTTCCTCTGACCTTGGTGCTGAGCAAACCCATCGATGACCTTTCTCCGCCAATGTCACGGCTGATCACGGCCATGTTGACAGTGGCCAGATGTTCTATAGCGGCAGCATGGAAACAGATTAAGGCCCCCTCGAGAACTACAGTAGTTAGAAGGATCAATGAGGTCATGACTATGGAGAAGCTGTGATGACTCAGGAGATTCCTTCCTCTTCCTCTCTCACTCTCCCATCTCCCGTTATCCTTTCTGCCCCTTCCCACTCCTCTCCTTCACCATCTACCTCTCTCCCCATGCCGCAGCGCGTACCTCGCAGGTCTCGCATACCCACGTGCTCCCATAGCCCCTGCTGTAATCCTCCCCGCTCCCTCTCCCCCGCGGTAGCTCCTTTACCTTCCCCTGTGGTGCCATCCATCCCGTTGCCTCCTCCTCTCGTGATGCCCGCGGCGCGGCATTCCACGCGCCTTGTGACGCGTCCGGTGCGTGCACCCCCTCAGCCCACGGGGGACGCGCGTGCATGCTCCGCTCTACCCTTGCTGGCCATCGCATGGGCACAGGCCTCGCCCGCGTTCCCCTCCGCTTGGCTCCGTCCCCCTCCTGCTGTCTTTCCCTGCTCCGTGTGGGCCGCGCCTGTGTTGCAGCCTGTGCGCGCGCATCCCCAGTTTACAGGGGCCACGCGCACAGACTCTTCTTATCAGGATTCCCCTGTCTCCGCCTCCCAAGCTGTTCAGGCCATTCCCCTGACTGCCCCTTCTGTCTCCTTGTCTTCTCTCCCTGTCCTATCTCTTGCTTCTCCCACTTCTCTCTCTACTCCTCCCCTCTCTGTCATTGGTGCACCTTCCTTTATAATCCCTGTCTGTCCACCTCTTCCTCGCTGTGCATAGTTCCTGTTTCCCTGTGTGTACCTGTCCTATGCTGTGCTCCCTCTGTGCTCCTGTGAATACCTGCTCCTGTGTTACTTTGGATTTCCCTAGCTTTGACCCCTGCTCTCCCTGAACTTCTCTGCTCTCTGGTAACCCCTTGAACCCTGCTACGCATACGACTTCCTGACCTCTGGCTTCCTAGGACCTTGCTTGCTCTCTGACGACTCTACCCACTGGACCCCCTGAACATTGGCAAACGGACACGACTATTCTCACAGACACTCCCCAAGCGTTGCAAGTATATACTAACAACTCTTCCAACAGGCCCAGCAATGCTATACCACACTCTGGGCTTGCTTCCACTGCTGTGGGTGTGTGGTATCATACCGTTCCCACCTCAGTACTGGGGTCTAGCTTGGTCTGCGGCATACAGGCTTGACAGAAGCTTATGGCTATGCTCCAAAAGAAAATGCCTCAGTTTTGGAACACATGGGACCCTTGGCTCGAGAGATAAAATCTAAAAAGTTGAACCTCTTGGACCTCTAGTATCCCCAGACTGTTGGAGAGGATAACAAGGAAGCCTCGGGGTGAACCCTCACACCCATCCATTTCCCTCCCCCCCCACTTGTTTGTCTCCTCCCTACCCTCCACCCCCTTTTCCCCCCACTCCTTTTCTCTTTCCACCTACCGAAAATGGAAAACTGTTATTGGTCACTATCTGATTGCACTGAGTCAAAATGTTTTGGGCTCATGACATTTCTGTATGTACACTTGTATATGAACGTGTCCAATAAAAAAATAGTTACAAAAAAAATAATAACCTGTAACTAAATACAAATTACATTATTCACACCAATGTATAAATACAGCTGTAAATACATTAGACATATATGAAAAGAACAGCAAGGATGTAGAGGAGCACAGCAGCGTTTCCCAGCAGCATACCAGCTAGTAGATCGCCAAAAAATGAGGGTAACTCCAAACAGGGATAAGTATTAAAAAGGGATTTAATGGTCAGTTACAAGAAACAAACAATGGTAGGAACGCACCTACGCGTTTCGTCCGTAAAGGACTTTCTCAAGGTGGAATTGATCCACTAACCAAGGACACCACCAAGGAAGGTAAAGGGCTATAGCCCATTATACTATTACCATCCAGTGCTGGACTGACTGAGTTATTTCCCCAGGGTTGAGTACACTACTATTAGGAGACCTATTTTGGGGTACCCGCGTTTCTCACCCTGGGATGTTATGAATCATACTCTATGTCCTTGAACTTGGATCTATCATGGAAAATGGAACTATTATAATATTAATGAGCTATTCATGGTGATGCACCAATACACTGCCTACCTATATATGAAAAGAACATAAACATTAGCAAAACAATCAATTATTATCCCTGTATGTCTATCCATATAGATAGATATACATAACATACAGGGGCAAGACTAGAGCATAAAAAACAATGCATTTACATCCAAAAATCAGAGAGAATACACCCATTCAGTGTCCGTGAATGTATGTATATCCATAGGTACATAGATACATTCAGGGGCATTAAATGGGAATGAAAAAATAAAAGACATGAAAAAAAAATCACAAAAACCTGTAAAAGTGAAAATAATAAACTTTGCTTTTGTTTACTTACCATTAGATGCCCACTCACCGAAATTCAGGCGACCCGAAAGCACTGGAACCAATGCACAGGTAACCATAAAATAATAAACCCTTACAATCCACAACGGTGTCTTCTTTCTTCTATTTGTAATCCTTTCCACCAGTCTTGGGGTCTTCTTTTCTTCTTTGGGGTCTTCTCCGTCTTCTTCCATCTTCTTCTGCCACGCCCTTCTTTTCGTTTTGCAATGGGTTGGCTTTAGGAATTGAATAGGGAATTGTATAATTGATTTGTATTGTATTGTAATTGGTTTAGGAAATGGATTAATTGATTGATGGTAAATGTATTTATGTTGCTCAGTTTCTATTTTCATGATGGCATTGGTGGTTAGGGGATATTGTTCATAGTGTATTTTATTTGTACATATATTTTGCATAGTGTTACATGATGCACAGTTTAATTGCATCATGTACATACTCAATGCAATTGTGTGACATTTCATATACATTTGTGTAGCTGCTGCTTTGTTGTTTTATTTTTACAAGTGCTGCTGGATTATTTGTAACATGCAATGTGGTGATTTTAAGATTAAGAATTCATGTTTTGATTTATGTATGTTTTATGTGTTTCATAATGGCCAAATAATCTATTATCCATATCTGGATAATAGTTATTTTGCACATTATTGTACTGTATGTGTTGGGATGGGGATGGGGGGAAATTGATGTATTTAATGTATAGGTCCGGTTTATTTTTTTTACATACAGGGTTGGTTCCTTTTGGTCGGCGGGAGACCTCTGCAGACCACCTGAGGTCTCCTCTGGCTTTCCACGGGTAGCAGGCTGCCGGGTCCACGGGGGACACCTGCAGGGAAGAACCGGTGGCCCCACATCTGTGGGGGCACCGCGGACCCGTAGGGACCACCCGTGGGTCCCCAGACCCCCGTGGGAACTACCCGAGGCCCCTCAGACACCTGTGGGTCTGACCCGAGCCCCCAAGACAGCTGTGGGCCTACCCGTGGGGACCCAATTGTGGCCCACGGTGACCCGCGGAGACCACCTGGTGGACCATGGCACGTGGCGGGGACCACCCGCAGGCCTCCAGACCCTGTTTGAAACATGGTGCTGGGCTACTGTAGGTCTGTGAGGTGACCCGTCAGGCCCACCGGGGAATCCCGTGGGCCTGGGGTATTAACCCTGTATGTAAAGTAATAAATCATGTATTTATGGGGGGGCATAAGGGGTGGGTTATGTATAGAATAAATATAATGATGTTTATTGTGGGGCTGTGTATTGTTTTTCTTGTGGGTACTGGGGGTTGGGAAGGGGGTATTGGCCCCAAGGGTATGTGGGTAGGCCTCCTGTCTGGGTTAGTGGGTTAGTGGGTGAGGGTAGTTAGGCCTCACGGGATGGGTAGTGGGGGAGGGTATTTACTGTAGGCCACCCGCCTTGGTTAGTGGGTGAGGGTGTGTTAACCCCTTAATGACTTTAACAGTTAATGACCGCTAAGGTGATTAAGGGGGTAGGGGCTATTTTTATTCTTGTGTACAGTATGTTTTGCAGCACCGGAGAGACATGGGCAGGATGAAGATGAGGATGAAGACGGCCTTCATCGTGGGTGCCTGGAAAAGGTAAGTGTAATATGTATTTACTGTATTTATTGTAATTTATATGTATTTAAAATGGGCAAATGCATTATTATCCATATGTGGATAATAGTTCTCTTGCCCATTACTGTACTGTATGTGTTAGGGGGCAGGTGGGATGTGTGTTGTATATTGCTATGTTTATGGGGGGCAATTATCCACAATAAACATGTTTTTGTGACTTAACGACTTCATTGCCTTAGCGGATAGCCGCTAAGGTAATGAAGCTGCTTTAATGTATTTTTATCAATAGTGTGTGGGAGCAGGGGGTCCCCTGAGCTGAACCGCATTGATTTCTGCCTCAGGTACCCCCTGCTTCTCGAGTTACAGGCCCCGGTTTGGGGCATCTGTGCAAGTGTCGCCGCCATCTTTATAGAGCCTACGTCGCGGCTTGGACACTATAAAGATGGCGGTGACATTGGCCTCCGATGCCCCATACCGGGGCCTGTAACTCGGGAAGCAGGGGGTCTCTGAGGCAGAAATCAATGCGGTTCAGCTCAGGGGACCCCCTGCTCCCGCACACTATTATTAAAATGTACATTAATGCAGCTTCATTACCATAGCGTATTGCCGCTACGGTAAGGAATTATTGTTTATTGTTACTGTATGTGTGTTTTGACAGTAGTGTAGATGAGCAGGGTGTCTCCAGAGCTGAACCGCATTTTTTTCAGGTCCGGGGACACCCTACTTCAGGAGATACAGGCCCCTTTATGGGGTGCCGGTATCCCCTGCAGAATATAAATATCCCGGTCACGTGACGTGAATCAATCCGGTGGTGTATTGTTTGTCTTAGCCTCCTTCCATGAGAATTCCCTCTGTGTTTCATGTGTCCTTGCTCAAACCAGTGATCCAGAACGCTCATTCCATTCCTGTTCTTCCCACCACTTCCGTCTTGGTACAGGGTCAGCCGGAATACGAGATCCAATCCATCCTAGATTCCAAATTCTCTCATTTCTCCTTATACTATCTCGTTCATTGGAAAGAATGCAGTCTAGAAGAGTGGTTTTGGATACCTTATCATCGATTTCATGCAGTAAGGATGATTAGAAGATTCCATTTGAACTTCCCAGAAAAGCCTTCATGGAGTCGCTCTTAGAGGGGGGGGGGGTGTACTGTGAGGATTCGCCATACCGGCGGTTATTCCCCCTTAACCCTAACCTCTCTTGCAGGTTCCAGAGGCGGTCCTGCCAGGCATTCCAGCACGGGTTCTTGTGCGCGGCGCAGTCGGTGTGCGGTTCGTGTCTACACGCGTTTCCCAAGTCTAGGCTGCACGTCCCTCCAGCAGCGGTGTCGCGTTACGCATGTGTGGTGAATGTTCCTCCTGGTCTTATGTGGCCTCCGTTGCCTGACTCTGCCCCTGCCCTGATGACAGCAGCGGGCTGCGCAGCAGCAGCTGCACACGCCCCTTCCCCCTTGTGTCTGGTCCCGCCTCCGGTATCCACCCCCGAACTGATGCAGTTGTTGTGACACCTGTGACTGGCTCGCGACCGGGTTGCCAACGTGATGCGTGGGTTATGCGCGGCGCATGCACATTCTCCATAGGTCCCACCCCATGCTTAATCGGCTGCACTATTACCTAGCTGGGTCAAGGCTTCCTCCTGACAGTCTCTCTTGTTCATTATTACAATTGATCCACCCTTATGGCTGATTTAATAATTATACTTGCATCTTTCTCAAGTTCAAAATCAGCCTTGTTTGAAAAGAAAAAGGAAGCGCTAACACTCTAAAATTACATGGTACAAATTAACCAATATAAATGCAAAAAAACCTTTGTATCACAGATAGATGTGCATGTGTTGCATGGTATAATGGAATTCCATTGAAAAAACAAACAAATGTTTATAGTCCTGGATAAATTGATTTTAGTCCTGTTGCCAAAGTCCTAAGAGGAGGGATGTCCACATCCCTCCCAAAAGTAACTTGAATGGTGAAAAAGGTGGACATCTGTAGGCACGTGGAGTAAACAAATTACATAAATAGTAGATCACTATACACCTTGAAAGGCTGTGAAAGAAAGAACAGTGTGCACTAACCATCTTCATCATAGAAGCTAATACAGCCAAAGTTAAGTGTATATTACTAATGTTATGATTAATTCCTGCATCCAACTGTGACTACACTATATGTTTCCTCTCTTTAATGTAATTTGTTTAGTCCATGCGCCTACAGACTTCCATCTTTTTCACCGTTCCAATAACAGCCATGTGCTCAGCCATAGGAAAATAGTTTTTCACTTTTTTTGACCACGTTAATTTATTAAACACACAGATTCCCACAAAGCTCTGAGAAACCCCAAACATTACCATTACATATGTATATAAGTGTCCAAAGGAGTGCTAGAGGGCGTGGTTAAATGTATACAACAAAAAACAAACAAAGATGCCCAAAGCTACTTCCAATGTGACAAAAATACACAGTGCAATACCTATATATTCTCTTGAAAAAGGGTAATTTAGTTTAACCCTTTGGCCAAAGCGTCTTAAACCTGATGCCACTTTCAAGGCATGCTACCGTTCATGACTTGAAAGTAGCAGCAGGCTTAAGACGCTTTGGCTAAAGGGTTAAACTAAATTATCCTTTTAAAGAGAATATATAGGTATTGCACTGTGTATTTTTGTCACATTGGAAGTAGCTTTGGACGTTAATTTAATGATACTTTTTGGTTATTTACACATCTGTCCAATAAGAAGCTTCAACAATGATGTTGCAGCTTCCTATTGGTCCGTGGGACACGCTTGATTTGGTGACCATTTTTAATTCCCTGTAGGTTACTTTAACACTGATAACTACACCCATAAGTATCTCTGGAACTGCAGAGCCCACTCAGCTAAAAAATAATGTGGTTCAGCTTCATGGGACTAACTAAAAAAAGAAGCGCAGACAGAGAAAGCCACATGGTGAAGTATATTTTAGAAGTGTTTAGGAAACAAAGTAGTCTTATGCACTTACAAAGTTTCAACTTCTAGCATGTAATTAATGAATTATGTAGCCCATGGTGTGATTTGCAGAGACTTAGGGCTCTATGCAGTAAGCGCCGAAAAGGCTTTTTTCGCAATTTTCTCGCCAAAATTGCCTTTCCGATTCAGTAAGTGCTGAAAAGTGCCCAAAATCGGCAATTTTTTTTCCAGAGAAAAACTTTTCGGCATGCGGGTGGCGATAAGCCACTTTTCGGCACTTTTCGCAACTTTTCGCCACTTTTTGAAATCGGCTGAATTCTAGTAGCCCCGATCAGCTTTTCGCTGCTGATCGGAAATCTAGAATTGAGAATTTAACGCCAAACCAGCCCGCAAACTAAAGTTGGCAAGTTGCTGAGGGAGAAGCATCGGCAAGGTCGACACTTAGAAAAAATCAGGCCTTTATCCTGCTTGGGATTGATGCCGGGGGTCTCCGGAGCTGAAACCCATTAATACCAGCACTGGAGCCCCCCGGCATGCATCCGAGGCAGGAAAAATGCATTTAAAGCCCACTTCATTACCTTGGTGGCTAACCGCTAAGGCAATGAAGGGGTTAACCAGCTGTGCCAGGTTTATTGTGGGTAGCGAAGGTGGGTGAAGGGGGTATTTGGCCCTTGGTGGTTTTTTAGGGCTTGCAGGGGGGTTGAGGGTGGACTTAACCCCTTCATGACGTTAGCGGTTAATACCATTTCGCCCTCCCGCTACCCCCCCGCAAGCCCTAAACAACCACCGTTGGGGCTAATACCCACTTCGCCCACCCCCGCTACCCACAATTAAAAAAATACACACAACAGCCCCACAATAAATAAATAGATAAATATATATATATATATATATATATATATATATACATATATATATATATACATACATATATATATATATACATACATATATATATATACACCATAATACTGAGTTAAGTTATGGTGAGTAAAAAAAGTGACAAAAACCCTCCACAGGAAAGCAAATATGCAAATACAACTGTATGCTCATCTGCATGTCTTAGGCAGGTCTGCAACCCCACCTTTCACCATTATCACCCAGCATACAGCACTTCCACTGCAGCAAGGGATTCTGGGAAATGACATGCAGATGAGCACACAGTGCCACTTTTTGCCTCAAAAACCATTTTTAACATGATTCCCTATAGGCTTAAGCTTGCTGCATGGTCACAGCTTTGAGCACAGCCAGGGTTAAGGTGCATACCCAGAAAACCACCAACAGACAGATATACTGTATATATATATATATATATATATATATATATATATATATATATATATATATATATATATATATATATATATATGAACAAGGGAAAACAGGGGGATGGGGAAGGGAAAAAATACCCTCGCTACAGCTAGACTAAAGGTGCTACAATCAGAGGTAATGGCTAATACAACGAACAAGGAGAGAAATAACCTCTGTAATGAGAGCACTCACAATGGCTAAGGATAGTTGAACAACAGTTGGAGGACATCTATGAGAACAAGTCTGAATGTAATGATGAATAAGTTAAAAAAAAAACCTTTATTCGAAATTCAGATAAAATAAAGTCAATAATAAGGTATGCCTAGCAGGAAGGCATCGCTATGACAAAATAAGCGAATTAAAATAATGAGGTGAATAGATACTAGGTTAAGTGATCCCACTTAATGTGTGTCAGTGGGTGTTGGTGATCACTAAGGGATCAGGTAAAGTCACTGGGACTCAAGGTAAGTATATAGGGTTCTACAGGAAAATTGCTGAGTGGCAGCAATAAACTTAACTGCTCATAAGTCAAAGTACATATGCAGTAACTGTGTGAACGAATATATAGTGCGGATACGTATCCACACCTATATGTACATAGTGGGAACCGTTTCTTCACCCTAGGTGATCACTTTCCTCTATTTACATACAGATATAAATTAATAGACTTCCTGGATTCTAAGTGACTGGACAGAGTAACAGGTTAAATAAACGTCTGATAATATGTCTCATAGGTCACAGTGCTGAGTTTCAAACAGGATCAGAAATTACCACGGTGCTAGGAGCACCAATACCTCTCTCCTACTTACTGCTGCGACACACTTTATTCGAGCAAATACCCAGTATGTACCTGGCAGATACCTGGAATGCGCCGCTCCTCACCTCAGACAAGCCCCATTGCGTTTGCCTTCCCAGCTATGGTTCATGCCTGGCTGACGGGCGGCTGATCTGTTAAATGATAATGATTAGGATTTAATGCAATGCTTCGCGTGTCTACCAGATGGCATAAATTCATGAATTGTAATGCAGTATATATATATACTGTGCAGTATTGCAGCCAGCGGGAATAAAATGCTTCAATCCCTGCCTGGAAAATAACGCAATGCACTCGGGTAGAAAACAGTCACAAACCTCAATACACCCGAGTATACCCGAATTCGTGGGACTAGCCGAGCTCGAATAAAGTGTGTCGCCAGTGTATGCAACTGTGTACAGTCAGTCTCAGTATTTGCACTAAAACCCAGGGAAGGATGAATGGAGATGAGCAAAATCTTATAGTTAAAAGTAACTGCACAGAATAACAGGCATTCAGGGCGTCTGTAGCTACAAGATTGCAATAAACTGCTCAGTAAAGTCCATAAGGTAATTGCTGAATAACTAGAACATCTGACTGGCTCCCTCCAAGAAATGCAGACTTGTTAAGTCAAACAGGCAGTCTCTGTGACCGCTCTTACTGACGGCAGTGCGTCATTGCCAACGTATGTTTCGCTGTACGGCTTTGCCAGCCTTGACAAAGCCGTACAGCAAAACGTACGTTGGCAATGACGCACTGCCGTCAGTGAGAGCGGTCACAGAGACTGCCTGTCCACTACCACAAGCTAAGACTATTTTTACTTTTCATTCTCCCTCCTTGTCTGGAGTGCAGACGTTGTTTGACTTAACAAGTCTGCATTTCTTGGAGGGAGCCAGTCAGATGTTCTAGTTATTCAGCAATTACCTTATGGACTTTACTGAGCAGTTTATTGCAATCTTGCAGCTACAGACGCCCTGAAGCCTGTCATTCTGTGCAGTTACTTTTAACTATAAGATTTTGCTCATCTCCATTCATCCCTCCCTGGGTTTTAGTGCAAATACTGAGAATGACTGTACACAGTTGCATAAGTAGGAGAGAGGTATTGGTGCTCCTAGCACCGTGGTAATTGCTGATCCTGTTTGAAACTCAGCACTGTGACCTATGAGACATTGAATCAGACGTTTATTTAACCTGTTACTCTGTCCAGTCACTTAGAATCATGAAAGTCTATTTATTTTTATCTGTATGTACTGTAAATAGAGGAAAGTGATCACCTAGGGTGAAGAAACGGTTCCCACTAGTTACATATATGTGTGGATACATATCCACACTATATATGCGTTCACACAGTTACTGCATATGTACTTTGACTTATGAGCTGTTAAGTTTTTTGCTGCCACTCAGCAATTTTCCTGTAGAACCCTATATACTTACCTTGAGTCCCAGTGACTTTACCTGATCCCTTAGTGATCACTAACGCCCACTGACACACATTAAGTGGGATCACTTAACCTGGTATCTATTCACTGCATTATTTTAATTTGCTTATTTTGTCATAGTGATGCCTTCCTGCTAGGCATACCTTATTATTGACTTTATTTTATCTGAATTTCGAACAATGGTTTTTTTTTTTTAACTTATTCATCATTACATTCAGACTTGTTCTCATAGATGTCCTCCATCTGGTGTTCAACTATCCTTAGCCATTGTGAGTGCTCTCATTATAGAGGTTCTTTCTCTCCTTGTTCGTTGTATATATATATATATATATATATATATATATATATATATATATATATATATATATATATATATATATATATATTACACCAACAACCCCTTTACCCCCCTAACATACAGTACATATATGCACAGCAATGATACTATAGGCCGGCGGGGGCCCTCGTGTGTTAGCCACGGGCCTGCAGTACCAATTTTGTGCCCCCCCAAATTAATTTAAAAACACATACATACTTATAAACCCCCCCTCCTAACACATACAATATAGTAATGGGCACAATTACAAATATCCACAAATGGATAATAGTGTATTTGCCCATTTAAAATACATAAAGAACAATAAATACATTAAATACATATTGCACTCACCCTTGTCCGACTGCCACGATGAAGGCCATCCTCATCTTCATCACCGTCCATGGCCCCTCCGATGCTGCAAAACATAAACAAGAATAAAAACATCCAATGTAATGTCCCCTAACCCCTTAATCACCTTAGAGGTTATTAACCGCTACAGTCATTAATGGGTTAAGACACCCTCACCCACCACTCGGGAGGCGTAAATACCCTCCCCCACTACCCCCCACCCCGTTAGGCCTAACCACCCTCCCACACTACCCAGCCGGTAGGCCTACCCACATACCCTTGGGACCAATACCTCCTTCCCCCACCCCCAGTACCCACAATAAAAACAAAACACAGCCCCACAATAAACATCATTATATTTATTACATACATAACCCACCCCCTGTGCCTCCCCATAAATACATGATTTATTATTTTACATACAAGGTTAATACCCCAGGGCCACGGGAGTCCCCGGTGGGCCTGACGAGTCACCTCACAGACCTACAGTAGCCCAGCACCTGGTTACAAACAGGGTCTGTAGGGCTGCGGGTGGTCTCCGCCAGGCGCCATGGTCCACAAGGTAGTCTCCGCGGGTCACCGTGGGCCACAATGGGGTCCCCACGGGTAGGCCCGCGGCTGTCTGGTGGGCCCCGGGTCAGACCCACATGTGTCTGAGGGGCCTCGAGTGCTTCACACAGGGGTCTGGGGGCCCTCGTTGTCCCTACGGGTGGGGCCACCAGTTCTTCCCCGCAGTTGTCCCCCAGAAGTAATAATAATATATATTTATTAAAGATTTTTCCTGAACGTGACCAGGTCTAGTTGCAGGATATCTATATTTTATTACATAATAGTTACCTCTTTTTTATAGTAAATGTATGTATGTATGTATGTATGTATGTATGTATGTATGTATGTATGTATGTACTGTATGTATGTTTGTCTGTTTGTGTAATACCTTTATCTGATGGGGTGTATCTGTCAGCTGGCTCTATGCCAGCACTGTCACTGGCTTCCCAAGGAAGGAGACTTCACACAGCCAGTTTTATATAATGTAAGTATAAATGACTTTGCTGCTTTTCCAGGACATCACTGGGAGAGACATTAACAGAGCACTCAGTCATATAAACACCTCTGACCCTTAACATCTTCTGGTTAAGTTTTAAACAGATCATTCCTGAAACTCAGTACAGCAGCTCACAAAGGCACAGTAATGCACTGTGGTGTCAGGTTAGAATGGGCTGCACTGTACACATTAATCCCTGTGTAACCAGACTGCCTGGTCATATAAATAAAGTACTGTATGCAATTAATTAGAAGGAAAGAAACATAATTAAACTTCACCTCTGATATGATATTTTCTTGTCTTCTTAGTGCTGAAATGGTTAATAATGTTTCTCTCAGGCCCTATTTTTCATATTAGTTTTTTTTTGTATATGGCCAAATTCAAGGGTGTCCCCTGGGCTTCATTTGGCGTAAGTGGATACTCACTGCAGAAGCCACTGCACTCAGTTACATCCTTAAGCAGAAAAGCATCATGCTGAAATGAGATGAACTTGACACCTTTCCAATCCTACTGGGAAATAAAACATAGCCCCCAGTAATAGAAAAAAATATAAAAGGTCTTTAAATTATGTAAATTGAGCTCAAATCTGTAGTCTGGAATGGAAACACTGAGCTCCATTCCGATGACTCTCTGTGCTGTGTTTAGTCAGTTATAGGGGCTGTCACTTAAGGATGATTGCATGTCTAATAGGTTAAATATAGCTGGTTGACCTATTTTCTGTGCCGGAAGTCATGCCACCAGACTTCATGGTTTTCAACCAGATGATCGCTTCCATAGAGGTTGTGTTCTGGTACTGTAGCATGACGTTCCCTGTGACATTCAGGGAAAAAATGTGGAAATGTATAAATATTTTTAAAGCATTTTTTTAAAATGACAAACAAACGCATTTATGGGTTTTTACAGTATTTATCCACTTTTTTGTGTGTATATGGGTAATGTGTTTTGTTCTTTGTTTACACAGTAATAATAAAGCCATCAGTAATCAAACAGGAACATTATGCATTGACATGAAATATAAATGTTATTTAAGCTTCCATACACAGGGACAATCTAGGGCAGGGGTCTGCAACCGAGGCTCTTTGAGTAATTACATGTGGCTTGGTCCGGCGTCCTGGCCGGCAAGCGCTGGAAGTAGGGCCCAGCCAGAGGTTGGGCCACACTATCATGTTCCGGCTGCTGGGGCCTGTCCCTCACACTATGGCCAATCCCTCTCTCCCCTGCCTGCTTACCATGTCGGTGCAGGGTGCCAGAAGTTGGGCCTGCGCGAAAATCGGGCCCAACTTCCACATCCGCTCACTTTGCCACTACAGTGACGCGGGACCTGAGCAGGACTCTCACTGCGCCCCAAAGTAAAATTCTTGAATTGAGTATGTGGGGAGGGAGGTTGGAAAGAATTGAGTTTGTGTGTTGGGGATTAAGTGAGAGAGGAAGGGGGAATAATTGATTGGGGGAGAGGGGGAAATTGTGTGTTTGTGAGAGGATTGAGTGAGAGGAGGGAGGGGGAATAGAGGTACAATGAAAAGGCTCTTCCTTAAAAAGGTTGAAGACCCCTGATCTAAGTACAGAATTCTTATTAATTAAGAAAGTTCAAACTGATTTATACATGAAATCATTTGTTTGTAAGTTAGTAAAAAAGTTGTGTTTTTATGCCTCATAATGCAGTCATTGTACTTTTATTTTCTCATCCTCCATTATTAACAAAACAAATAAAAAATGTATTGAGAATTTTTCAAAGTATTTGCTAATAATACTGTAGGTACATACAGCTCACAAATCTTTTTTTTTTTTTTTTTTAATAGCCATAATATATACAGAGCTGCATTGCAAAGTACAAAAAAAAATTGTTTGACTTTTTTTTATTAGGATACAACCCAAAAGTGACACATGATTCTTGAAAATTTTGGTTTTGTTTTTAATTTTTTTTTTTTTAATTACATGGCAAGCAGGGGGTCTCCGGAGCTGAACCACGCCAATTTCAGTTATGGGGACCCCTACTTCATGAGATTCTTGCTGCTAAAGGGGCAGTCGATAGTAGCTCTGGTTGGGTGGCCAAATTTGGCCAGCCAAATACTTTATCAAACTGATCTTAGAGCTAATATGCCATATATTGTTAATTTAAAAAAAAAATGTTTTGTCTACTCTTTTTGGAATGGAATTGATTAGCAAGTTAAAATAGTAGCAATACTCTGTATCAGCATCATACTGACCACTAAGACCAGTCACATAGTTTATAATAACAAGGCTATAATATTACAGTATATACACATTGAGTAGCAACTTAGCATCTTATGACTTTGTTGCTACAAGTGATGTAACGTGATCTGTTCCTAAGCAACTGTGTGTGTGTGGCCAAACTGATGTAGCTGAAAGAAATCAGGAGGTGGATGTCATGTAATTTAAGAAAGATTAAAGTCTCCTTTTGCACAAGGTTTCTTCTTTTCTGGTGTTAAACCAGACAGCTTTGGGTTTGCTGTTACATATCAACACAACGCAAAATCTTTTCTCATCGCAAAAGCACCCGAACTTTAAACTGGAGGTTTCTATGGGATTAAAATACGTGCAGTAGGCAAGTGCTGATCGTGCATGCGAGGTAGGCAAGGGCCAGCCGCACATGTGAAGTAGGTTTACAATGGTAACCTCAAAAGCTTGTCATTAGGAAAAACATTATTTTAACACTTAAAAAAAAGACATGTAGGACATGTGGGATTGCTGAGGTCTTTATTCTATATAAACCAAAGGGGCCGATCAGGATGTTTTTAGGCCAAAATCCCATTAGACATCCCAAAATGGCCACTTTGGAGTCTATAGAATTACTGCCTAAGTGGAATCGGTGACCACATTTTTCCCAAGAAAAATTGGGACATATTTTGTGCATGCGCAAATGCCGGCCGCGCATGCGTGTTGGATGCTTGCCAGCCACTAAGTCACGATGGGCGTTTGGCGGCCACTCATGCAGCTCAGGAACTTTGTGCATCCCTGATATATGTTATCAAGTGGGCTATACAGGACATTTCAATCAATTTTACATGTGTCATTGCAAAGCTCTATTGTCTGGACCAAACAATCTCTTATTTTTCCCTAATTCTAACACTGGTGAAGACAATAAGCTATGTATGCTGTGGACACATTTCTCCCACATCTTTTAATGTCATGCCACAGCATAAACCATTCTCTTCCAAAAGGAGAAAAGAAGCACAGTGAACTTAGAACAGAAAATACTATTTTTCAGTGATCTAAAGATGGATACAGGAGTTGTTCATTTTATAGGCAATTGAAGCAGAACTAGTTACAAAGCACTCTGTTTCTTGAAGATAATTTGGAGAGAATACTGTACTTTTAATAATTTGTCTATACCAGGTCATAGGTAGAAAAAAATATTGACATTTCTAAAAAAAAAAAAGTATGCAAAAATCACATTATGAAGGATTTCCTGGAAGGTGGTCACTGCAAGTCCTTTCAATTTTTCTGCAACATGTCTCACAACAACTTTTTAGCCTACCGGCAGATTAAATATTTTGTAGAATCACATATTCCTATTAGACCAAAAACTACCATTGAAGACCTATGCCACTCCCATTCTCAGGGAATAATATCCACAGAATACCAAATACTTCTTGCCTTGCATGACAACGCAAAGAATAACTATATGACCTTATGGGGAAAAGATCTGAATCAGGAATTAGATATAGATGATTGGTCCGACATATGGTAGTCAGTTTAAAAGACCTTCAGTAATAAATTAGCCATTGAAAACTCCTACAAAATAAGTATTAAATAACCCCAACTAAACTTCATCGTATATTTCCATCCTGCTTTGACAGATTATGGCATGGCTGTGGACAAGAAGGCACAATGCTCAACATCTGGGGGACCTACCCAAAGATCACCCCTCTTTGGGAAATCATAAATATCAAATGAGATCCGTGGGGCCTCCTATTAGGTAGACCCTTCCAGATATGCTTAGAGCTGAAAGCAAACTCATCACTCATAACACAGTAGCTACTAGACCAGTGGTTTTCAATCTTTTTTGGTTAATAAGGATCTCTAGAACTAGATTGTGAAATTCTGGGGAACCCCAAACCTCTCTGCAGCCCTCTCCCCCCCCCCTTTCCCCTCATCCTTCGATCCCCCCGTCCCTCTCTCTTCCCCCTCTCACACTCCACCCTCTTTGTTCCCCCCTTACATGCCCTCTTCCCTCATGCTCTCTTCCTCACCTCTTATGCTCTCTCTCCCCCTTTATACTCTATACGCCTTAAGCTCTCTCCCTCACTCTCTCCTCCTTACACTCTCTCCCTCACTCTCTACCCCTCTTCCCCCTTAAACTCCCTCTCTTTAAGAATGCTGGAGAAGGGGAGAGAGGTGGAAAGAATTAGGGACATCATAAGGTCTTAAAGGAAAGTGATGGGAAGGGGAAAGATGAGGGGAAGGGGAAAGATGGGGGAAAGAAGACGGGATGAGAGGGGTAAGGGGGAGAGGAGAAGTGGAGGGATGAGGTTAGTTTCTTAGAATTCCTAGGCAATGCTGGGAATTTTCAGTGAGGGCCAGCCTTAGTTCAAGGCGAGCAAGGTGCTTCTCACCCCAAGGTGAGAGAGGTGTGTGTTGAGAGGGGGTCTTACATTCCTGGAGTGGACCTCCTCGTGCTGCATTGCGTTCTCATGGTGACCGATGTCAAATGACGCCATGATGACGCCACATCCCATGATGAAGCGTTGTCAAGACAATATGACATCACATGACACCGCGTTGCCATGAGGATGCGATGTCACATGACGTTATGATGCCGCTACGCTACAGGAGGAAGTTCACACTTCAGGAATCACCAGGGCCGGCTTTAAGTACCCTTACCTACTTCTACAGGGTGTCCCCGCTGCCAGCGTGCCGCCTTGGGCCCCGCATAGGCCCTGCGGGTTTCAGCCAGTATGGGATACATCCTCCCGTTTAGTTATTTTCAAGGGAACATAGGATTAAACACATTCAATTAACCGTATGCATTTTCAACAATTTGATACCATGCTAATTCGTCACGCCACGCATCTGATTGGCGAAACGTGTTGAGTGAGAGCCGCCCAGAGGAGGAGAAACGAAGTGTCAGTGACTGTCAATCCTACAGCCGAAACCGGAAGTGACGCGACGAACCGGATGTGACGTGACGCCTCAGAGAGTCACCAGGAAGCAGGGAGCTGACCGCAGAGGCGTCCTACCACTAGATCGCTGAATGGAGGCGGGGGGTGAGCCAGGCACACATCGATTCTCCTTTATCACATTTTGGTGATATATGCATTTTTTAACGTTTTTTATTGTAAGTGTGCATTTTTTAGTACCATTATAAAATTACGTTTTACTATTGGTCTGCACTATGGATATATTTATTTTTACATGCACCTTCATCTCGCTGTGATTGGAGAATAACATCACTTCTGAGCCTGAAGTTCTTCCTGTTATCCAATACTGCTCTTTGTTGCCTGTTTATTACTGAAATCCTGTGAGTAGGCGGCACATAGGAACAAAGAATTCTACAGATCTTATTCACTTTATTATACTGTCTGCACTTAGATTGTTTTGTTTTATTTCCCTTCTATTCTCCCCCTGGATTGCGAACACATTTCTACGATTTGGGGACCAGAGGAAACAGTCCCTGCCAGATGAGTTTGAGCAGGGGGTTTTAATTAATTATTTTTCGTCACATTTATTATTCACGTATTTGCACTATCATCATTTATAGTATATTATCACCTTATTTTAAGTGGCCACTAATAGTGTTAGCGCCTGTTTTTTTCACCGTCACACAGCACATATCTTACTTCCTGGTAAAACATGTTATAAATAATTAAATATTTGTAATGAGTTTTAACATATCCTTAACTAACTAAAAACTCTCTACCAGCGCTTGATCCAAGTGATGAACTAATTAATGTGATAACAACAATAGTGTGATTACAATGTGATTACATATGCAGCCAAGGGGGCAATAAACAATAGATTGTTCCAATCCAATACCCAAAAATACAAATACAAAGAATGTCCCCGGCGCAAAGTGTGGTGATGATAATTACAGTACCATATCAAAAGACAGTCCTGGTTGAAAAGTCAGTCCTGATGGTAGAAAGTTTCATCAACAATTTGAGGTAGATTTTCCTCTGGGCGTAGTCTCCTTACAATGTCTGCAAATACAGATAGAGAAAAAACACCATTGCGCAGTATACAGACTCAATTTCCCCAACCTGAAGAGGAAAATCCCTACTTACAGGATATTCTCTTGTTCATTCGGGGGAGAGAATCTGTTCTTTGGCTCTCTTCCTCCACCTTGATCTCCTACAGACCCCTCGTGGTTTCTAAGGGGGCTCTCTTCAACTCGGTCTTTGTTGTCCCAGGAGCCGCATACACCGCAACAGCCGCGGTTGGAGAAAATTGAAAGACAGCCTAGTGTACTCCGCAAATTTTATTTAACAATATTAAAAAGCAGCAATGTTACACTCACATTTTGCGAGGGCAAACATGCCGCTCAAGAATGCCGTTCGCAGCTTGTGTCCTCACATTGGTGTGTTGTTCCACGAGGTCGCACGCCGACCGATGACGTCAGTAGAGCAGCGCCCGGAGTTCTCCCCACACCACGAGATGCAACACAGGTGACGGCTAGCGACATGCACTGTACTAGGCTCCTCCTCCCTACGCGTTTCGTGACGCTACGTCACTTCCTCAGGGGATGAAGGAGTCCAGTACACTGGTGCATTAAGTACATGCACTAAAACTTGTATCAGCCCACAAATGGGCGGCGATCATTCCACTTAACTGAGTAATTACAGGACCAGATACAGCTTAATTGATATACTACGCTGTTGGGGTCAAACCAGTCCTCACTAATACCCTTCTAAAAAGTGTCAAAACATATAAAATGAATTAAAACACGGTAAAACATTAAATTAGTAAAATAAACACTTCTCCTATAATTGATTACATAAACATGTTATATATCATGGATTATCATACAAATTCAATAAAGAATGTTAGCTGAATTAAAGAAAGATAAGACAAGCAGATTTAAGGGTCTTTCAAAAAGGATGCCAGATCAAAATCAATATTTAGACCCAATGGGGACAGGGTTTTCAGGACATATATCCAGTAGAGAAAGCTACTGGATATATGTCCTGAAAACCCTGTCCCCATTGGGTCTAAATATTGATTTTGATCTGGCATCCTTTTTGAAAGACCCTTAAATCTGCTTGTCTCATCTTTCTTTAATTCAGCTAACATTCTTTATTGAATTTGTATGATAATCCATGATATATAACATGTTTATGTAATCAATTATAGGAGAAGTGTTTATTTTACTAATTTAATGTTTTACCATGTTTTAATTCATTTTATATGTTTTGACACTTTTTAGAAGGGTATTAGTGAGGACTGGTTTGACACCAACAGCGTAGTATATCAATTAAGCTGTATCTGGTCCTGTAATTACTCAGTTAAGTGGAATGATCGCCGCCCATTTGTGGGCTGATACAAGTTTTAGTGCATGTACTTAAGGCACCAGTGTACTGGACTCCTTTATCCCCTGAGGAAGTGACGTAGCGTCACGAAACGCGTAGGGAGGAGGAGCCTAGTACAGTGCACGTCGCAAGCCGTCACCTGTGTTGCATCTCGTGGTGTGGGGAGAACTCCGGGCGCTGCGCTACTGACATCATCGGTCGGCGCGCGACCTCGTGGAACAACACACCACTGTGAGGACACAAGCTGCGGACGGCATTCTTGAGCGGCATGTTTGCCCTCGCAAAATATGAGTGTAACATTGCTGCTTTTTAATATTGTTAAATAAAATTTGCGGAGTACACTAGGCTGTCTTTCAATTTTCTCCAACCGCGGCTGTTGCGGTGTATGCTGCTCCTGGGACAACAAAGACCGAGTTGAAGAGAGCCACCTTAGAAACCATGAGGGGTCCGTAGGAGATCAAGGTGGAGGAAGAGAGCCAAAGAACAGATTCTCTCCCCCGAATGAACAAGAGAATATCCTGTAAGTAGGGATTTTCCTCTTCAGGTTGGGGCAATTGAGTCTGTATACTGCGCAATGGTGTTTTTTCTCTATCTGTATTTGCAGACATTGTAAGGAGACTACGCCCAGAGGAAAATCTACCTCAAATTGTTGATGAAACTTTCTACCATCAGGACTGACTTTTCAACCAGGACTGTCTTTTGATATGGTACTGTAATTATCATCACCACACTTTGCGCCGGGGACATTCTTTGTATTTGTATTAAAATATCCTTAGATTTATATAGCAGGTTTAAACCAACCTCCCAAGCAGTGATCTTTGCAAAACTTTCCAGTTTGGGATCATTTGTTGCAAATGTTCCTAGCAGTTTGAACTGTAAAGTGTAACAATAGATATATAGGGGCCGATTCACTAAGCTCCGATAAGTGTCTTTAAGAGAGCAAAGTACCCTTTAAGCCCGATAAAGGCTGCAGTGCGATTCACTAAGCAGTGATAACAGCGCTTTATCGCTCTAAAAAGGGCTTTTTTCAGCCCTTGGCGCAAAATGCGCCCGATCAGGCAAATGCGATGATTTTTGCCAGTACTTGAGATTCACTAAGCAGCGCTAAGCGAATCGGCATTAAAAAACGCGCCTGACAAACGCACCAGCTAAAGGCAGGCGCAATAGGAGCTGGACTTAGAAAAAAATTCTTTGTTTACCTTTTTGCAGGCACACCATCCATACAACAGGCCCGCGGATGTCCCCAGCTGACACCGCAGGAGTCCCCGGGTGATCCCCGTGGGGTTGTCCAGGGGTCCCCGCAGCCGTCCGCGGGCCTGTGGTACAAATGGTGTGCCCCCAAAAAATAAACAATACTGTAAAAAAATACCACCTAACACATACACTACAGTAATGGGCAAAATTACTATTATCCACATATGGATAATAATGAATTTGCCCATTAAAAACACATTAATCACAATAAATAAAATAAATACATTTTGTACTCACCCTTGCAACCACGATGAAGGCCATCCTCATCTTCATCACCACCCATACTCTCGGGTGCTGAAAAACATACACAAGAATAAAAAGAGCCAATCTAATGTCCCCTAACCCCTTAATTACCTTAGCGGTTATTAAACGTGACAGTCATTAAGGGGTTAAACCACACCTAAATACCCCCCTACCCCCATCCGTGAGGCCTAACCGCCCTCACCCACTACACACCCGGGAGACCTACCCAGGCTCGGGGACAATAACCCCTTCCCCACCCCCACTACCCACAATCAAAACAATACACAGCCCCACAATAAACATTTCTGTATTTAATAAATATTATATAACCCACCCCCTCTGCTTACCCATACAACATGATTTATTCTTTGACATACAGGGTTAATACCCCAAGCCCACGGGAGTCCCCGGTGGTCCTTGTGGGTGTCCGTAGACCTCACAGTCGCCAAGCAAAACGTTTCAAACAGGGTCTGGAGGCCTATGGGTTGTCCCCGTCAGGTGCCGTAGCCCTCCAGGTGGTCTCCGTGGGTCATCGTGGGCCCCAAATGGGGTCTCCACGGATGGGCCTGCGGGTGTCTGGGGGTCCCCGGGTCAGCCCCACAGGCATCTGAGGGTCCTCGGGTGGTTCCCATGGGGGTCTGGGGACCCTCAGGTGGTCCCTACAGGTCCGCGGTACCCTTACAGATGTGGGGCCACAGGTTTTTCCCCGAAGGTGTCCCCCGTGTGGACCCGGCAGCCTTGTACCTGTGGGAAGTCTGAGGAGACCTCAGGTGGTTTCCAGAGGTCCCTGCAGACCTAAGGAACCAACCCTGAGTGTCAAAAAAATAAACCTGTCATTTAAAGAAATAAATCCCCCCATCCCAACCACCACCAGCACCAAACACACATACAGTACAGTAATGGGTAAACATAACTATTATCTAGATATGGATAATAGATTATTTGTCCATTATTAAACACATTAACTAGCCTAATAAAATAAATCAGCTCTACTAACCTCAGCAATATCAATCACCTCCATCAGCAAGTGCCCTCTGTCCTCCGTAGCCAAAAAAATACATAGCAAATACATTGTGATATCACTCAGCCCCTTAATCACCTTATCGGTTCACAACCACAAAGATAATTAAAGGGTTATGCCACCCTGCCCCGATACCCACCCATCACCCATTCATTGTACAGTGGTTTCATCATGTATATATATATATTTGCTTTTTTTGTTCTGTTTTGATATATATATATATATATCAAAACAGAACAAAAAAAGCGAAGTAGCGCCTCTAAAACAACCTAAACAAAGCTGTGATTTCAGTAATCCAACTATGAATAAATCCAATGGGGTGGCATAAGTGGGTAAATTAAATTAAAACCAACATTGACCAAGGGTAATAGGTTCTACCATAAGTTAAAAATGTTCAATAACAATGACCTAATATTTTAATATTTAGAAATAATAGCATATAATCATAACATTTATATAACTGTAATAATAAAAATATGAAAGTGAATAAAAAACCTAAAAATCCTCAGAAAACACAAAGTCCTGTTCCAAAATACAGCATCCAGATATAAGGCAGCCCATTTCAAAGGGGTCACTACTCCCTGTTGATACCTATGAAAAAAGAAAAGAAAAGAAACAGGCGCACACCTAGTGCATTAAAGTATAACAAATAGTTTATAGAACAATAAAATCAGTCAAATGCCCACTCACAAAAGTACAGGGTTTAAAAGCAGGTATGAGATAGGCTCTCATAAGCCAGTACAACCATACGATATCAGCAATGGAGTCCTCTCCTGTCTGCTCTCCGCATGGTCCGAGCAACCGGAAATGACGTCCCTCCGGTCGGGTACCTTGCACAGGAAATCCCTCTGGGAACCAACACCTCCAGTTCCTTGCTTCCGATCAGTGAGACATCGGGGGGAAAAGGATCCAGCATTTTTTTCTTCAGCCTCACACAGCCTGCACCGTCTAGCAACCAGCAAAGATAATGTTCGTGGGGAAGTGACACCTCAGTCTTAGCCACGCCCTATGCGTTTCGTCATCTATGATGACTTCTTCAGGGGTAACCCAATTGGATGCCTTTCCATAGTATTTATAGCAAGGAAATTTGCATAATTTGATGAATCAATTAAAAAGTTTGGTACAAACATTAACTAGTTAATACCCTTAACATCATTCAATAACAGTCATAATTGACTGATTATGAGGACCGCACTAGATCATTTCAAAAAATATATGATCAAACCGTTGCTTAGATTAGCTATTAAATTTAACAAAATACTATTTACAGGTGTTAACCATTATGAATTTGTATTGATGACTAAGTGATTTATTAGTAGCACTAAGTAGATGATTGTTAGTTAAAATTCAAATATGAACTAAGAATAGTACACTGGCGACACACTTTATTGAAGTGTGGCCAGTTCCGCAAGCCGGGAGATTTCCCGGCTTGCAAGTGGCAGCCCCTCGGCGTGCCGCGCGTCACCGATGTGCGGTCACGCGTCATCGGGTGCCTGCGCCCCCTGCACGCGCGTCCAGGGCTCCCCGAGGGAGCCCTGGTGTCCCGCGATGTGGGGGACAGCGGCAGGGGGTTCCGGGGGACCCGGCGGACCCGGAGAGGAGAGGGAGAAGCCGCGATCGGCGGGCCTCTCCTCCGCTGCTTCGGCGCGTGCCCGGCACCCTCCGGCGCGCGCCAGGTAACTGCTGCGGCCGAGAACGGGCAAATGCTCGAATAAACTCGGCCGCAGCAGTACTAGTAGTAATTTGTTAAAGTAATTACATTTAGAGTAAGAACCACATGAGAAATTGAAAGCTGTACAAAGTAATAAACAGATATAAAAAATATAAAAATAAAAAATATAAATAAATAAATAATAAAAATAATATATCAAGAATTGGAGATTTCCACCAAGTATAAAATGAATCAATAAACAAGTATATAGAATTCACTTCCTTTAAAAACATAGAACAACATCACATTGGTAACAAATATCCTAATAATCATTAATATAGTATTAGATGGAATAATATCCTACCTACTAGTTATTAATATATATACCTGATGTTACCCATTATTTGATTTTCAGGTATGTGGATTCCAGTTGGAGCCATTGGTGCAGCAAAGGATGAATATTAAGCATGAACAGAAGAAACCTCAGCATGAATCATAGGATGTTGTATGTGTGTGTCATATATAGTACATATATAGTGATAAATTTATCAGAAGTGTACCTGTATATAACTAAATATGTATGACTAGATGAGATTATTTGTTTTAGTCTATTCTTGTGTATATATGAATGAGCGTATGTATGTATATGTTGTATATAATGTAAGTCTAGAAAGTGTGTATGTAATGTATGTAGAATCATAATTGCTTGAATTGTACAAGTAATAAGAGTAGTATTGAATATCAAAATAAAAATAAATCAAATAGAAAAATGTAAGTTTAATTGTACTAAGTACAGGCAGTCCTCGGTTATCCGACGCAATGCGTTACTCAAAATGGCGTCGGATAGCGAAGCGTCGTAAAGCGAAACCCGTTTTCCCATAGGAACACTGTTTAAATCAAACGTTCCGTTCCTGAAGGCATTTTTAATGCTAAAATACACAAAATATTTTACTCAAACAATAAGATTATGAAATACAAACAAAATATACAGCTCACTGATTGGATGAGGATGTGTTGAATGGGTGTGGCCAAAACGCCTAGTTTGGCATTGGGTGCGAATGATGAGCTGATAATTGATGAACACAACTAAAAGTTGGAGGGCGGGAGCATATTAGTGCCACCGTCCACCACTTACAGTAGAAGCTCATTTGTAAGACGCACTCCTGGGCGTTTAAAACTTAGCTTTTAATAATTTTGCTTATAAAATAAATTCTACACACAGAATAGTGAAAATTAACACACACATTAGTACATTTGTGTGTAAATTTTCACTATTCTGTGTGTAGAATTTATTTTATAATCAAAATTATTAAATGCTAAGTTTTAAACGCCAAGGAGCGCGTCTTACAAATGAGCTTCTAAGTGGTGGACGGTGGAACTAACAATAAGATTATGCTGCACACACACATTATGATGTAAATATTATATTTATTGAATCCAGAACTGTATAATTAAACTGTTAGACATGTTTAAAGGCATAAAAACCCCACTAAACCCTCACACAGACTGATCTGGACGATTTCCCTGACTGCAGATTTCTGATTTACATAATGTTGCAACTTTGCAAAGCGTCGTAAGAGCGTCGGATAAGCCATTTTTGCGTCGTAAAACCGGCCATAGGGATGCATTGGACAGCGTCAGATAAGCCATCGTCGTAAAGCGAAGCGACGTAAAACGAGGACTTACTGTATATGTGATTATACCAAATATGGTAGGGCCATTTGCGAACCCGAAACAGATACTGTACATCAGCAATAAATTTATATAACCAAATTGATCAACCTCCAATGTAGCTATATGGTATAGATAGATATATAGTCCCACAATTGGAATATTAGTAGATGTATGAAAATATATGAAAAATTTATATATCAGTATAGGAAGATGTAAATGATGACCTGACACATGACCAGAGTTCGGAGGGAATGCAATAAAGCATTCAACCCAGACCTCCGAAGGACCACCCTCATGCGGGTGGTCACACTATGGTACTAATGTCAATGTGGTCATTATGTCCCTTAGGAAATGTAGTGTCTAAAATATACATCCAATAGGTCTCCCTCATACATAATCTTTTAAAGCGATCTCCTCCCATATATGAGGGGGGAATGCATTCGATGCCCATGACCCGTAAGGATTTTGGATCTTTTAGATGTTTAGTACAATAATGGCGGGAGAGGCTATGTGTCTGGCATCCATGAATAACATTTCTTCTGTGCTCTAGAAATCTTGTATTTAGAGCCCTTGATGTGCGGCCTACGTATTGTAAGCCGCACTCGCATGATATCAGATATATAACATACTGTACTCACTGAGACAGTTAATATAATCTGTTATTTCATGCGAAATGCCATTTGATTTTGATGTAAATTAATTAATTTTAACCAGATGTTTACACGTGAGACACCTGCCTCTCCCACATCCAAAATTCCCCCCCTCTCTGATGGAGCCGGAAATGTCCAGTCTTTTTGTATTTAACGCTTTTGGTGTTTTTAATTTACTTGGTGCTATCAATGTTTTGATACTCCTTGCTTTTCTGAAAATTACAGGAGCATGTTTTGGCAGTAGGTGACCAATTTCAGGATCACTACACAAAATATTCCAGTGACAATTCAGAATTTTTTTGATTTGTTTTGCAGACTGATTGTATTGCGTGATGAATTTTGGTGTGGATCCTTTACTTTTATCCTCGCTTCTAATATTACATAATGTTTTAATTTTGATTTTTCCAACAATGCGTCACGATTTAGAAGACCAGCATCTTTAAATGCTTTATTAACAATAGTCATATCATAGCCTTTTTCCTGAAATTTTCCTGACAGATCTTTTCCTTGATTAAGGAAATCCATGTCCATCGAACAGTTGCGTCTTATCCTGTGAAACTGACTTTTAGGTACATTGTCCAACCATTTTTTGTAGTGGTTGCTACCATATTGTAAATAGCTATTCGTTGCTACAGATTTAAAGTGTGTTCTTGTTTGAATTTTATGATCAGTACCCACAAATAGCTCCAGATCTAAAAATACTATAGTATCTTGATGTATATTATTAGTAAATTACAGACCCATCTGGTTATCATTGAAGGACCTCAGAATCTCCTCCAGGATTTCCCTCTCACCATCCAAATGATAAGAATATCATCTATGAAACGGCCATAGAAAACCAGACCCGCCCCCAGCCCAGCATCCCCTCACACATGGATACTCTCCCACAGTCCCATGTAGAGTTTAGCATAACTGGGAGCAAATCTGGTCCCTATAGCCGTTCCACAGATTTGTAAATAGAAAGTGTTTTCAAATAAAAAATAGTTGTGATTTAAAATAAATTTAATACATGCTAAAAGAAACAATCTTTGTGAAGAGTTCAAATTTGAATCTAGTTCTAAATAGTGATTAATAGCCTGGATACCTTTTGTGTGATCTATATACTGTAGGTGTAAAGTGAAGATACATCGCAGGTAACCCAGTGAAAGGTATCCTTCCATAATACCGGAGGTGGAATCAATGACATGCAACGTGTCCCGTATGTGCGAACGTAAATTTCTAACATAAGGTTGTAAATAATAATCTACATATTGCGACACGTTGGATGTCATCGAACCAATCCCCGATATTATAGGCCTCCCCGGTGGATTCAAAGTGTCCTTATGCAATTTTGGAATATGATAGAAAATGGGTGTTCTTGGGTGTTTAATAAATAAAAACTTGTGCTCTAATTTAGAAATAATCCCTTCTGTGAAGGCATCCTGGAGGAGATTCCGAAACTCCAACTGATAGCCCTCAGAAGGATATTCAGTTAACGTCTGATAAGATGTGGTGTCAAGCAGAATGCGATAGGCTTCACATAAATAGTCTGCCCGATCCTGTAGGACAATTGCCCCCCCCTTTATCAGCTTGACGAACAATTAAATCATTATTATTTTTTATATTTGACAATGCCTGATTCTCTTCTTTAGTCAGATTTTTTTGTTTCAATTCCACATTATTAAGACACAACTGTTCCAGGTCCCTAAGGACTACTGTGTAAAATGTATCGATAAAGTTTCCCTTTGATTGATAGGGAAAGTATATCGATTTAGGGACAAATGGGGATGGTTTATATTTCAATATATTGTCATGATCTGTTATAGTTGGACCTGATTTGGAATCTATCATTATATTTACCTCTTCTTCGTGTGTTTTGAGGTCTAGCAAGTTGTTTACATCTAATTCATGGCTACCAAATGTTGTTCTTTTTATAAAAGGGCCCATAAGTGTATCAGTAGCAGTTGATATTTGTGTACTACTTGGACTGTTTCCGACAGTATCCGATTCCACCAGAAAAGAGGTCAGGGCATTTATGCACTCTATTTCTTGTGTATTGAAATTTAGTTCTAAATTTTGTTCCCCTTTGAGGGAGTAGTGTCGCATTAGCGTTAACTTGCGGATGTATCTGTTCAGGTCCACAAATAGGTCAAACCTATTCGGTAGACTATTGGGTGAATATGATAATCCTTTAGCTAATAGTGATAAGTGATGTGAAGTAAGTGTATGTGATGAAAGATTGTAAATGCCATGTATTTGTGGTGTATCTACCATCATCTTTATTTTCTTCTGTCCTTGCTTCTTTGCTCCTCCTCTGACTCCTCTGAATCTCGTTTTCTTCGGGGTTGTTGTTGATTTTGTTTCTCCCAGAGTGGATATCTCTTTTCCTTTTCTCTCTGTTCTAAAAAAGAGGTGGATTTACTTGTTTTGTTAGGTGAAACATAGTTTGTTATATTCAAACCCCTGGAAGAATTTTTAGATCTAGCTCCTTCCCTTAGTTCCCCTGCACTTTGCTCTTGGGTGTCCCCATTATCCTCACACTCGTCCCTCAAAACTGAGTAACGATTGGAGGTAGAGCAATTTGCAGAGGGAGTAGTAGGAGTGACCTTTTGATTTTCTTTTTCTTTCTTTAATGGGTAACATCAGGTATATATATATTAATAACTAGTAGGTAGGATATTATTCCATCTAATACTATATTAATGATTATTAGGATATTTGTTAGCAATGTGATGTTGTTCTATGTTTTTAAAGGAAGTAGAAATCTATATACTTGTTTATTGATTCATTTTATACTTGGTTGGAAATCTCCAATTCTTGATATATTATTTTTATTATTTATTTATTTATATTTTTTATTTTTATATTTTTTATATCTGTTTATTACTTTGTACAGCTTTCAATTTCTCATGTGGTTCTTACTCTAAATCTAATTACTTTACCAAATTACTACTAGTACTATTATTAGTTCATATTAGAATTTTAACTAACAATCATCTACTTAGTGCTACTAATAAATCACTTAGTCATCAATACAAATTCATAATGGTTAACACCTGTAAATAGTATTTTGTTAAACTTAATAGCTAATCTAATCAACGGTTTGATCATATATTTTTTGAAATGATCTAGTGCGGTCCTCATAATCAGTCAATTATGACTGTTATTGAATGATGTTTAAGGCTATTAACTAGTTAATGTTTGTACCAAACTTTTTAATTGATTCATCAAATTATGCAAATTTCCTTGCTATAAATACTATGGAGGGGCATCCAATGGGTTACCCCTGAAGAAGTCATCCTAGATGATGAAACGCGTAGGGCGTGGCTAAGACTGAGGTGTCACTTCCCCATGAACATTACCTTTGCTGGTTGCTAGACGGTGCAGGCTGTGTGAGGCTGAAGAAAAAAATGCTGGATCCTTTTTCCCCCGATGTCTCACTGATCGGAAGCAAGGAACTGGAGGTGTTGGTTCCCAGAGGGATTTCCTGTGTGGGGTACCCGACCGGAGGGACGTCATTTCCGGTTGCTCGGACCATGCGGAGAGCCGACAGGAGAGGACTCCATTGCTGATATCGGACGGCAGTACTGGCTTATGAGAGCCTATCTCATACCTGCTTTTAAACCCTGTACTTTTGTGAGTGGGCTTTCGACTAATTTTATTGTTCTATAAACTATTTGTTATACTTTAATGCACTAGGTGTGCACCTGTTTCTTTTCTTTTCTTTTTTCATAGGTATCAACAGGGAGTAGTGACCCCTTTGAAACGGGCTGCCTTATATCTGGATGCTGTATTTTGGAACAGGACTTTGTGTTTTCTGAGGATTTTTAGGTTTTTTATTCACTTTCATATTTTTATTATTACAGTTATATATATGTTATGATTATATGCTATTATTTCTAAATATTAAAATATTAGGTCATTGTTATTGAACATTTTTAACTTATGGTAGAGCCTATTACCCTTGGTCAATATTAGTTTTAATTTAATTTTCCCACTTATGCCACCCCATTGGATTTATTCATAGTTGGATTACTCAAATCACAGCTTTGTTTAGGTTGTTTTAGAGGCGCTACTTCGCTTTTTTTGTTCTGTTTTGATATATATCACATAGAATTTAGCTGCCATTTTACATCCTTGTAATTATTAGTATATATTAAAGTTGATATTTTATTTTATATTATATTTTATTTTATTTCATTTTAGTGATTGCAATCTACTGTCAATTGTTATTTGTGTATTAGAAGTTCTTCACGACACTTACTAAAATGATGCAAAGCTGTGATGAACGTTTAGCCAGAAGGAATAAATTTGCAAACATTGTAAATGAGGACCCCACTGAGATCATAGAGAAAAATGTTGATCTCAAAAATAATTTTCAAGAATTGGAGAACTATACAAAAGACGAAATGAGAAACTGGTTAGACTTACTCTCCCTCCAGAATTACATAGATATTAAATTGGTCCCAAGAGGTTTAAGAATAACAAAAAAAACCTACGTTTGAGGCACTTGAAACATTTACAAATAATTGGAATGCTATTTTGGAATCATGTTCGGTGTCCCTCATTAAAGTTTTGATTTCCTATAGACAAGAAAGACTGGAGATATTGGGTAGAGAGATAGCTAAAGTACAAGATATTGTTAAACAATTTGAAGATACAGAGGAATTAATCTCACTGGTTCAAATGGTACATAAAAGAGTGGTCTCGTTTGAGAAAGAAATTATTGATAGAAAAACAAACAAACTCAAACGAGACAAAGATGATTACGCAAATGATAGAGTAAGAAACTGGAGAAGAAAAGGGGAATCTTTTCAACATCGTAGATATGGTAGATCCCATTCAATTTACAGACATGAGAACAGAGATAATAAATTTTAAAAAAAAACATATCGAATGAGAAGGAGAAAAAGGAGATTATTACACTAATGAAAGAGGCCAGGATGGATAAGAAAGAAAAAGAAAATCAAAAGGTCACTCCTACTACTCCCTCTGCAAATTGCTCTACCTCCAATCGTTACTCAGTTTTGAGGGACGAGTGTGAGGATAATGGGGACACCCAAGAGCAAAGTGAAGGGGAACTAAGGGAAGGAGCTAGATCTAAAAATTCTTCCAAGGGTTTGAATATAACAAACAATGTTTCACCTAACAAAACAAGTAAATCCACCTCTTTTTTAGAACAGAGAGAAAAGGAAAAGAGATATCCACTCTGGGAGAAACAAAATCAACAACAACCCTGAAGAAAACGAGATTCAGAGGAGTCAGAGGAGGAGCAAAGAAGCAAGGACAGAAGAAAATAAAGATGATGGTAGATACACCACAAATACACGGCATTTATAATCTTTCATCACATACACTTACTTCACATCACTTATCACTATTAGCTAAAGGATTATCATATTCACCCCATAGTCTACCGAATAGGTTTGACCTATTTGTGGACCTGAACAGATACATCCGCAAGTTAACACTAATGCGACACTACTCCCTCAAAGGGGAACAAAATTTAGAACTAAATTTCAATACACAAGAAATAGAGTGCATAAATGCCCTGATCTCTTTTCTGGTGGAATCGGATACTATCGGACACAGTCCAAGTAGTACACAAATATCAACTAGATAAAGGGAAAGGGCAGTGGGAAACGCGCTATTGCTAAAATTACAAAAATTAGTGTCAATTAAACAACTAATAAATATATATAAACTCCTAAAATATTAAGGCAAAGGCTGCCAGGAACAATAGGTGACACAAACCAAAAAATACACAATTAATAAAAATAAACCGGCGCCAAAAGGAATGAAATTCTGACCAAATGTAGTCCATTTCAAAGGGTTGGGATGAGTTCCATAGAAGTGTCCTCAATGCAATCTCAAAGAAACAAACATATAAGACCACAACATACACAGGCGGCACACTTTATTTGAGTACGGCTCATTCCGCAAGCCGGGATATGTCCCGGCTTGCGAGCCGCACTCCCTCAGCGTGCCGCGCATCACCGATCCGCGGTCACGCGTCATCGGGTGTCTGTGCCGCCTGTACGCGTGCCCAGGGCTCCCCGAGGGAGCCCTGGTGTCGCGCTGATGTGAGGACGGCGGCGGGACGTTCCGGGGGACCCGGCGGACCCAGTGAGGAGAGGGGGAAGCCCCGATCGGCGGGCCTCTCCTCCGAGGCTTCGGCGCGCACCCGGCACCCTCCGGCGCGCGCCAGGTTACTGCTGCGGCCGAGAACGGGCAAATGCTCGAATAAACTCGGCCGCAGCAGTGAAGGAGAAGAAAAAAAGAGAAAAAAGATCATAGTGCAACTAAATACAAACAACAAATCACTGATATAGTGTACAAATATAGACAGTAATTTAATATATTATTAAAAAATACACATAAAAACAACAAACAAATGCTTGTTGGGCAGGGAACACACTAATAAAGTGATGGCGTCCAGTAGGGCTAAAACTGATACCCTACTTACAGCAATGCTGAATGGTTAAAGCCTGTATTGCAATCACACAACCCTCCGTGGCCTGGGTAGAAGATGGATTCACTACACCGTCAATGTGCTGCTGCACCGCAGGGAAGCGCCTCTCCCATGGTAACACACCGCCAGCTGCCTCACTAGTCCTCGGACGCGTGTATGCTCATAGATGGAGGAGCACCAGAGCTCAAAACCGCCGAGGCCTCACTGGGACCGTCACACGGACCTCGGGTCTCGCGATACCATGTGACGTCACCGCTGTGAGCCGGGACAGGGGAGGGAAGCTCGCGAGTGCCAGGCACTGAGACAGCCAAAGCTGCTGGGGGAGGGAAGGCAAATAAACAGGAGATGGAAGCCAAATAGTCCTTGCCAGAAGTAATAGTCCACCCTACGCGTTTCGTGATGTCAGTCACTTCGTCAGGGGCATGATGGGACATGTAAAAATCCTAAAGGTTTTTTTCCTTGCAGTAATTGAACTGCTTGTAAGTACAGTTCTAAACAAAGTACGTTTAGCTCTAACGTTACTGGTCAGATATATGATTTACGTTCATTCATTGATTGTCATTCTGTATTTGTAATTTACTTATTGCAGTGTCCGTGCGGGCTGCAATATGTAGGCCGCACGGGGAGGTCTTACCAGAGACGCATATACGAACACATATACAACATTTAAAGAGGTCTCACAACACATAGTGTGTCCCATCATTTTTTAACCCACCATCAGCAGAACCCCATTGGTTTAAAAAGTCAGGCCATTGAAAGTTATCCTGGTAATTGGAGAGGGGGAGATAAAATTAACGGTATTAGCAAGCGTGAGTCATATTGGATATATGAACTTAAAACGTTATCCCCCAATGGTCTTAACATCGAATTCGATCTAGCTGCATTTTTGGTTAAATAATGTGGGTGTTGTTATGTGACACCTATGTGTTGTGTCCTCTTTTGCTGCTTGTCGTTTATTGGTATTGGTATTCTTCCATGTTTGTCTCTTGTTATATGCAATCCTATGAGTGTATTCTGTGTGTACTGTTTCTTTAAGAGCAGGTTTTTTATTTGCTCCTTGTTTTTTTTGTTTTTTTTTCAGTTTGTATATATATATTTTATATTTCTATGTATATATTTTTATTTCTATAGTATATGTATGTTTTGTTCACTGATATTAGTCTGCTTATATATGAATGTGTTTTAATATTGTGTTATTAGACAATTTGTCAATCAGTGTTTTAGTATAAATGTACTGCCACTTTTACATGTCCCATCATGCCCCTGACGAAGTGACTGACGTCACGAAACGCGTAGGGTGGACTATTACTTCTGGCAAGGACTATTTGGCTTCCATCTCCTGTTTATTTGCCTTCCCTCCCCCAGCAGCTTTGGTTGTCTCAGTGCCTGGCACTCGCGAGCTTCCCTCCCCTGTCCCGGCTCACAGCGGTGACGTCACATGGTATCGCGAGACCCGAGGTCCGCGTGACGGTCCCAGTGAGGCCTCGGCGGTTTTGAGCTCTGGTGCTCCTCCATCTATGAGCATACACGCGTCCGAGGACTAGTGAGGCAGCTGGCGGTGTGTTACCACAGGAGAGGCGCTTCCCTGCGGTGCAGCAGCACATTGACGGTGTAGTGAATCCATCTTCTACCCATGCCACGGAGGGTTGTGTGATTGCAATACAGGCTTTAACCATTCAGCATTGCTGTAAGTAGGGTTTCAGTTTTAGCCCTACTGGACGCCATCACTTTATTAGTGTGTTCCCTGCCCAACAAGCATTTGTCTGTTGTTTTTATGTGTATTTTTTAATTATATATTAAATTACTGTCTATATTTGTACACTATATCAGTGATTTGTTGTTTGTATTTAGTTGCACTATGATCTTTTTTCTCTTTTATTCTTCTCCTTTATGTTGTGGTCTTATATGTTTCTTTGAGATTGCATTGAGGACACTTCTATGGAACTCATCCCAACCCTTTGAATTGGACTACATTTGGTCAGAATTTCATTCCTTTTGGCGCCAGTTTATTTTTATTAATTTTATAAACAAATATCAACTGCTACTGATACACTTATGGGCCCTTTTTGTTAAAAGAACAACATTTGGTAGCCATGAATTAGATGTAAACAACTTGCTAGACCTAACAACACATGAAGAAGAGGTCAATATAATGATAGATTCCAACTCAGGTCCAACTATAACAGATCATGACAATATATTGAAATATAAACCATCCCCATTTGTCCCTAAATCGATATACTTTCCCTATCAATCAAAAGGAAACTTTATCCATACGTTATACACAGTAGTCCTTAGGGACCTGGAACAGTTGTGTCTTAATAATGTGGAATTGAAACAAAAACATCTGACTAAAGAGGAGAATCAGGCATTGTCAAATATAAAAAATAATAATGATTTAATTGTTCGTCAAGCTGATAAAGGGGGGGCAATTGTCCTACAGGATCGGGCAGACTATTTATGTGAAGCCTATCGCCTTCTGCTTGACACCACATCTTATCAGATGTTAACTGAAGATCCTTCTGAGGGCTATCAGTTGGAGTTTCGGAATCTCCTCCAGGATGGCTTCATAGAAGGGATTATTTCTAAATTAGAGCACAAGTTTTTATTTATTAAACACCCAAGAACACCCATTTTCTATCATATTCCAAAATTGCACAAGGACACTTTGAATCCACCGGGGAGGCCTATAATATCGGGGATTGGTTCGATGACATCCAACGTGTCCCAATATGTAGATTATTATTTACAACCTTATGTTAGAAATTTACGTTCGCACATACGGGACACGTTGCATGTCATTGATTCCACCTCCGGTATTATATGGAAGGATACCTTTCACTGGGTTACCTGCGATGTATCTTCACTTTACACCTGTATAGATCACACAAAAGGTATCCAGGCTATTAATCACTATTTAGAACTAGATTCAAATTTGCACTCTTCACAAAGATTGTTTCTTTTAGCATGTATTAAATTTATTTTAAATCACAACTATTTTTTATTTGAAAACACTTTCTATTTACAAATCTGTGGAACGGCTATAGGGACCAGATTTGCTCCCATTTATGCTAAACTCTACATGGGACTGTGGGAGAGTATCCATGTGTGGGGGGATGCTGGGCTGGGGGCGGGTCTGGTTTTCGATGGCCGTTTCATAGATGATATTCTTATCATTTGGGATGGTGAGAGGGAAATCCTGGAGGAGATTCTGAGGTCCTTCAATGATAACCAGATGGGTCTGAAATTTACTTATAATATACATCAAGATACTATAGTATTTTTAGATCTGGAGCTATTTGTGTGTACTGATCATAAAATTCAAACAAGAACACACTTTAAATCTGTAGCAACGAATAGCTATTTACAATATGGTAGCAACCACTACAAAAAATGGTTGGACAATGTACCTAAAAGTCAGTTTCACAGGATAAGACGCAACTGTTCGATGGACACGGATTTCCTTAATCAAGGAAAAGATCTGTCAGGAAAATTTCAGGAAAAAGGCTGTGATATGACTATTGTTAATAAAGCATTTAAAGATGCTGGTCTTCTAAATCATGACGCATTGTTGGAAAAATCTAAATTAAAAACATTATGTAATATTAGAAGCGAGGATAAAAGTAAAGGATCCACACCAAAATTCATCACGCAATACAATCAGTCTGCAAAACAAATCAAAAAAATTCTGAATTGTCACTGGAATATTTTGTGTAGTGATCCTGAAATTGGTCACCTACTGCCAAAACATGCTCCTGTAATTTTCAGAAAAGCAAGGAGTATCAAAACATTGATAGCACCAAGTAAATTAAAAACACCAAAAGCTTTAAATACAAATAGACTGGACATTTCCGGCTCCATCAGAGAGGGGAGGAATTTTGGATGTGGGAGAGGCAGGTGTCTCACGTGTAAACATCTGGTTAAAAAAATAAATTTACATCAAAATCAAATGGCATTTCGCATGAAATAACAGATTATATTAACTGTCTCAGTGAGTACAGTATGTTATATATCTGATATCATGCGAGTGCGGCTTACAATACGAAGGCCGCACATCAAGGGATCTAAGTACAAGATTTCTAGAGCACCGAAGAAATGTTATTCATGGATGCCAGACACATAGCCTCTCCCACCATTATTGTACTAAACATCTAAAAGATCCAAAATCCTTATGGGTCATGGGCATCGAATGCATTCCCCCCTCATATATGGGAGGAGATCGCTTTAAAAGATTATGTATGAGGGAGACCTATTGGATGTAAATTTTAGACACTACATTTCCTAAGGAACATAATGACCACATTGACATTAGTACCATAGTGTGACCACCCGCATGAGGGTCGTCCTTCGGAGGTCTGGGTTGAATGCTTTATTGCATTCCCTCCAAACTCTGGTCATGTGTCAGGTCATCATTTACATCTTCCTATACTGATATATACATTTTTCATATATTTTCATACATCTACTAATATTCCAATTGTGGGACTATATATCTATCTATACCAAATAGCTACATTGGAGGTTGATCAATTTGGTTATATAAATTTATTGCTGATGTATCTGTTTCGGGTTCGCGAATGGCTCTTCCATATTTGGTATAATCACATATACTCAGTACAATTATTAAACTTACATTTTTCTATTTGATTTATTTTTATTTTGATATTCAATACTACTCTTATTTTTACTTGTACAATTCAAGCAATTATGATACTACATACATTACATACACACTTTCTAGACTTGCATTATATACAACATATACATACATACGCATATTCATATATAAACAAGAATAGACTACAACAAATAATCTCATCTAGTCATACATATTTAGTTATATACAGGTACACTTCTGATAAATTTATCACTATATATTTACTATATATGACACACACATACAACATCCTATGATTCATGCTGAGGTTTCTTCTGTTCATGCTTAATATTCATCCTTTGCTGCACCAATGGCTCCAACTGGAATCCACATACCAGAAAATCAAATAATGGGTAACATCAGGTATATATATTAATAACTAGTAGGTAGGATATTATTCCATCTAATACTATATTAATGATTATTAGGATATTTGTTACCAATGTGATGTTGTTCTATGTTTTTAAAGGAAGTAGAAATCTATATACTTGTTTATTGATTCATTTTATACTTGGTGGAAATCTCCAATTCTTGATATATTATTTTTATTATTTATTTATTTATATTTTTTATTTTTATATTTTTTATATCTGTTTATTACTTTGTACAGCTTTCAATTTCTCATGTGGTTCTTACTCTAAATCTAAATACTTTACCAAATTAATGCTAATACTATTCTTAGTTCATATGAGAATTTTAACTAACAATCATCTACTTAGTGCTACTAATAAATCACTTAGTCATCAATACAAATTCATAATGGTTAACACCTGTAAATAGTATTTTGTTAAACTTAATAGCTAATCTAAGCAACGGTTTGATCATATATTTTTTGAAATGATCTAGTGCGGTCCTCATAATCAGTCAATTATGACTGTTATTGAATGATGTTAAGGATATTAACTAGTTAATGTTTGTACAAAACTTTTTAATTGATTCATCAAATTATGCAAATTTCCTTGCTATAAATACTATGGAAAGGCATCCAATTGGGTTACCCCTGAAGAAGTCATCATAGATGACGAAACGCGTAGGGCGTGGCTAAGACTGAGGTGTCACTTCCCCACGAACATTACCTTTGCTGGTTGCTAGACGGTGCAGGCCGTCTGAGGCTGAAGAAAAAAACGCTGGATCCTTTTCCCCCCGATGTCTCACTGATCGGAAGCAAGGAACTGGAGGTGTTGGTTCCCGGAGGGATTTCCTGTGCGGGGTACCCGACCTTAGGGACGTAATTTCTGGTTGCTCGTACCATGCGGAGAGCAGACAGGAGAGGACTCCATTGCTGATATCGGATGGCAGTACTGGCTTATGAGAGCCTATCTCATACCTGCTTTTAAACCCTGTACTTTTGTGAGTGGGCATTTGACTGATTTTATTGTTCTATAAACTATTTGTTATACTTTAATGCACTAGGTGTGCGCCTGTTTCTTTTCTTTTTACATATATATATATATATATATATATATATATATATATATGCAAATATAGCTGTATGCTCATCTGCATGTCTTAGGCAGGTCTGCAACCCCGCCTTTCCCCATTATCACCCAGCATACAGCACTTCCACTGCAACAAGGGATTCTGGGAAATGACATGCAAATGAGCACACAGTGTCACTTTTGGCCTCAATAACCATTTTTAACATGGTTCCCTATATATATGTATATATATATTTATATATATATATTGCAAGAGAAAAAAAGAGCCCTAAAAAAAGCACTCTAGTTTGCCTGGCAGTACAAAATCACAAAATTTTATTAAGGGTTGTCACAGAACATAAAGTTAAAATACAAAGCACAGAAAATTAAAATAAGGCATGGATCCCCTATGTATAGCAAAACTTGTTATATCCTACAACCAGAGGGTCCCATTTGGGACAATACAAAAGTCTGAATAAACAGGATAAATGCTCTGAAGTACCTGACAAGGTGGAAACAGTGAAGCTAACAGCAGACAAAAACGGTGGCTAAGTTACGTGGTTAATACAAGGAACAGCAATACACTTCTATCTCCCTTAGATCTGGGATAAATACAGAGTAATGCAACGTCAATAGGACTCAATGTAAAACACACATGATGCAGTCAAAAAAGCACACCTTAGTCTGCAGCAGCAAATGAGCAATACGTCACCTCATGTCAGGTACTCAGCAGTGTCTGGGGAGGAAACAAGGAGCAAAGCTCATAGCATGTGAACATGTCCCTGAGGGGGGACAAAACAGGGGATCCTGCCTACTAGACCTGTTCCTACGCGTTTCGACCTGAGCCTTCTACTGGGAGTGGTACTGTAGGCAGGGTGACATGCATCTTAAAAAGGGATCTAATTGGGCCAGTGAGTGGTGGCACCTGATGTAATTAATAGATAACATGGGGAATAAAGGGTATAAAGATGGACATAGTGAGCTTACATACAGTGTCATGAGGGCGTCATGACCAGAGGGCCAATGGTAGGGGTATGCCGTGTCAACGCCTACCTTAATAAGAGAGGGCAGTGCTGGCAGCTAAATTTCCTAGATACGCAGTGAGCATGCGCATAACGTCATCAGCCTGCGTCTATGCCATGGCTGTCGCCTACACTACTCTGTCAGGAAGCTGCACATGTGATAGTAATATTAAAGCATCTCCTTTCCTAGACCTCAGATACTACTGGCAAAGCGGACCTCACGGTTGCAATTGCGCATGTCCGTGACGTCATCCGTTGCCGTCCCTGGCACCCCTTGCTGACTCATAACAGAACTGGCATGCATTTCTGTTTGGTTACACTTCAACACGCCTCACTGCGCATGCTTGCCCTAGGAGCAAAGAAAATCACTGTCTCAGTAATGACAATGATACCGTGCTGTGCCGTGCGCATTCGCAGTGTATTAAGCTCACTACTGTGTTATTTACAAGGATTATATTAAAGGGACATTACACACTGAATAAGGATAGCAGAATGAAGCTACTAATAAAGTATATATGGTCACAGAGGAGGGATAAACAGGTCAAAAATACAATAAATGTATTGATGTTTTTAGCATAGCATCATTAACTGGTAGTAGTCAATGACTAAATAGCACACAGAAATGTGCTGCAGGCATAGTGGTGACTAGAATGGAATCATAAGTTTTTATCAACATCAGAGAGTGTATCATAACTTTCATAATCATTGTTTAGAACACATGAAGTACCAACTATAGCATCATTTGATCAGAAATGAATTCCTATACTTCTGAAATGAATAATATCCCTTATATGCTACATAGCTTAAACATCATCTATATATACACGTGGAGGATTCATAGTTAACATAATGAATGCTAAATAATTCTAAGGGGATCTATATAAGGCAGTCCCAGATCGTAAAAGGGTGCATGAGTTTTAACCCCGTAACTCCCCAAAGAAGTCCTCTTTAGAAATTGGGAGTCTATAGAATGAAATATATATTATAGTCTCTCCATATACTCCACCTATATATAGATTAATGAAGGTAATGACATGGTGTAGCCAAAAAGGGTGAGTATAGATATAGTCCTTTGTTTTATATGTCTTTGCAGGAAGATATGTGGAGTTGTTCTTCTCTTGATTCCGGTGTCAACATGTAATCTTGCCATTTTCGTCCAGTCGTGGATGCAGTATAGATCAAGTCCCAAATTCTTGATGATCCTATGTGGTTCAAACCCAGGACTCTATGATTGAATAGGGAAAGAAGGGAAAAGGAGAGAGAGGGAAGTGCATGAGATTCTCATCACATACAATTTATAGCACAAGCAAAAGTGAGGGAAAAAGGGTGCGTCAAATTAAGGGCTGTAGGTAGCTTCTATAGGAACATCGAGAAGCCTAGGTAGTCGTTAAGGCCCCGTGGCATCATAGAGTCCATTTGGACGATCCACCTAGACTCCCTACGTAGAAGTGCTCTCTCTAAATCGCCACCTCTTAGCCCAAGGCTCACCTTCTCTATGGCAAATGCCTGTAAAAGAGTGAAGTCTGATGCATGTGTCAGATGGAAGTGCCGGGCTACCGATGTGATTTTTTTGAAAGCCTGAAGGTCTTTGGAAGCATTTTTTTTTATAACTTTGGTTTTATTGAGTTTTTCAGCAAAGAACATGTACAACAAAATCTTCACCATACATTGTACAAAGGAATTGTGTTACAAACTAACATTTCTCACAAACAGGTATTGGGATACAGCTAACAGAAATAGAAAAAGAAAATAAAGGGGGGGGATGTAGGGGAGAGAGGGGACAGGGAAGGGGGGGAGGGTGGTATGGCGCGGGAGTCAATCCCATTAGGACTAGTAGAATCGTGGAGTTTCAACTCCTAAAGGTTGTTATATCCTTAGCCCCTCCAGGGGAACCTATCCACCCGATGTCTTAGATAACCACTTCACGAGCCTGCCGAGGGTGTTCTTGGCACTATGTGTTCTGCGTGATTCCTACACTCAGCGTTATTCAAGGGAAAACGCATCTTTTACTATCAAAGCAGGATAGTATCTCTTCCTACTCCCGGGATGTCCCTCTGGTCCAACCAACGTGTCCAGGTTTTTAGATAAATTTCGCCAGTGTCATTAACTACACTTGTTAATTTCTCCATCTGGCATACAAACCAAATTCTGTTCCGAATCTTGGGAATTAGGGGAATTTCGGGTTGCTTCCATAGTGCTGCGATCTCACACCGAGTAGCTGTTGCGAAATAAGCAACTAGTTTATTACTTGATTTAGTCCACCCTAAGGACGGTCTGTTCAGCAGAAACCGCCACGGGTCCATGGAAATTTTAAGATTTAGAATCTTCTCAAGCCAATCTCTGATTTTTCGCCAAAGCGGTCTAATCCTCGGTCAAGACCACAGCATATGTAGCAAATCAGCCGTTGCTCCGCACTGTCTAGGGCACAGGGGGGAGTACCCTGGTACGAATTTAGATAATTTCAAGGGAGTGTGATACCATCGCATTAAAACTTTATATGCGTTTTCCCTTAAAGTTGTGCATATAGAGCTCTTGGCAGATGCCGTAATTATTCTAGCTCACTCTTCAGTCTCTAGAACTTCAACTAGATCTCTCTCCCACTGATCCATGTACCTCAGTTTGTGGTCAGCTTGTACTCCTGAACCGATCACCTCTTTGTACAACAGCGATATGAGTCCCCTGGTATCCGTCTCAACTAGACAGAGCTTTTCAAACTTGGTTAGTGGGGGTCGTGGGGCAATGCTAATGTAAAATGCTCGCAGTTGGAGAAATCTAAATATTTCTGAGGGGGGATGTTTGATTCCTCTCTAATTTGTGCAAAGGGCTTCATATATTTGCTCCCCTCTAGATCTCGGAGTCTATGTATGCCTAATTGCTTCCAAATTGAAAATTCCTTTCTGTACAGGCCTGGAGCAAAATCCGGGTTGCCCCATAATGGAGTCATCAGAGATCCTCTAGATAGCAGATTACATTTACTTTTATTGGCCTCCCAGATAGCCAGCGAGTTCGCCACTGAGGCCAGCGGCTAATTCAGCAGCTTCAAGGCTGTTTTGGGTAACCATATCAAGCTTTTTAACTCTATTGGGGAGCAAGCTTCACTTTCTAATGCAACCCACCTTTTCGAATCCGGGTTTACGTGCCATTGGGAGATTTGGCTTAATTGTGCCGCTTTGTAATAAGATAGCAGACAAGGTACCGCCAGGCCCCCTTCCAATGTTGGCTTTTTTAGAATCATACACTTTACTCTCGGTTTTTTTCCTTCCCATATGAATTTGGTTAAAGCAGACTGAAGTGAGAGTATATCCGTCAGTCTGAGTGGCACCGGTAATGTCTGGAACAAATATAGTATGCGTGGGAGGAGAGTCATCTTTATACTAAGTATCCGCCCGATCCATGAGATTTTAAAAGACGCCCACTTTCTCAGCTCTTCCTTCAGATCGCGGATCAGTTTGGGGAAGTTCGCCTTGTAGATACTATTGTAATCTTTGGGGATTATAACCCCCAGGTATTTCACCCCTTTTTTCGGCCAATTAAAGTTGAAATTGAGCTGTATCAACTTTTCTGTCTCTTTCGGGAGGCTTATATTCAGGGCTTCAGACTTAGATTGGTTGATCTTAAAGCCTGATATATCATTAAATTTCCCTAGCAAGTTGAATAGGTTCGGCAAGGAAGTGTGCGGCCTTGAGATTGTGAGCAAGACATCGTCTGCGTAAAGAGCTATCTTATGCGTTCGTGTGCCCGCCTCTATGCCTCCCACATCTGGATTATTTCTAATCTGTGCTGCTAAGGGCTCTATACACATTGCGAATAGAAGGGGGGATAATGGGCACCCCTGTCTGGTGCCGCTTCTGATTTGGAACGGGTCCGACGGAAATCCCTGGTGGATCACCCTGGCTGCCGGTCCCTGGTATAGTGACAGGATAGCATTGATCACCCGCGCTCCCATCCCAAACTCTCCAAGCGTGGCCCTCAGATATGGCCAGTCAATCCTGTCGAAAGCTTTTTCAGCATCCAGACTCAACATCATAACTGGGATCTTACGTGTATTGGCTATATCTATCAGATCAATGATCTGTCGGGTGTTATCTGCAGCTTGTCGACCCTTAATAAACTAGACTTGATCTGGATGTATGAGTCTGGGCAGGATGTGACTTAATCGATTGGCCAGCAATTTTGCATATATTTTGATATCGGTGTTAATGAGCGAAATGGGCCTGTAACTTGAGCAATCTAATGGGTCTTTCCCAGGCTTATAAATTACTGAGATGGACGCTTGGAGCATCTGTTCCGGGAAAGCAGCCCCGTCTAGCACCGCATTGAACATTCTGAGGAGGTGAGGCCCCAGGAGCTCAATGTATTTTTTATAATAAAGGTTGGAGAACCCGTCAGGTCCAGATGCCTTGGCGGGTTTGAGGCTCTGAATAACCTGGGTAAGTTCCTCTAAAGTAAAATCTGCTCCTAAAACTTCCCTTTCCGAACCACTCAATCTTGGTAGGTGTGCGCCCTTCAGGAAATCCTTCATGGCCCTTTTGGTTTTACCATTATGTGCCACCTTTTCACCATTATAGAGGTTCTCATAGAAACTCCTGAATTCCTCCACTATCAGTTTTGGGTTAGCTGTTTTGGCCCCTGTTTTTAGCCTTAACTCCCGAATACTATAATTTGGCTGTCTATTCTTCAATTTGGTTGCCAGTAAGGTATCTGTTTTTTTTGACTTATCATAGAATAGCCTTTTGGACCAACTCACCGTGTTGTCTGCCTAGGAGGTCAAGACTAGGTTAAGCTCGACTCTAGAGTCTTGAATTTCTTTGAGAAGGGCCGGACTCTGATCTCGTTTATGTTTGAGTAGTAATTCTCTAAGCTTATTTTGTAAGGTATTGATTTTCCAATTCCTTTCTCTTTTTCTTTTCGCCGCTAATTTAATTAGGGTCCCCCTCAAGGTTGCCTTGTGTGCTTCCCATAGTACAAGGTGGGATTGAACACTACCCGTATTAATTTGGAAAAATTGATCTATCTCTTTACTAATTATTTGTTCGGACCCTGGGACCTTCAACAGTGCCTCATTAAGTTTCCAATTTGCTTCCGGCCTGTCCAGAAATTTTTGTGTGCACCGTAACTCTATAGGTGCGTGATCCGACCATGAAACATCATGGATCCCTGAGTGGGGGATCTTCGGGACCAGTCTACTAGAGACAAAGAAGTAATCGATTCTGCTATAGGATAAATGGGGGTGCGAAAAAAAGGTGTAATCTCTTTCTAACGGGTGCATCTCCCTCAAAATGTCTATTAGTTGGCTATCCCTAAGACCTTTCAGGAGGGCATCTATATATGACTTTTTGTTAGCCTTATGGGGGCCTGACCTGTCCATCCATGGGTTGATCGCTACATTGAAATCCCCTGCCACAATTAAATCACCCTTGGCCACTAATCTCAGTGTGTCAAAGAACCCGTTAATGAATGAAGGGTCTTGCTCACATGTAGCGTATATCGTAGCCAGCGTTATAGGCTGGGCTTGTATAGTGCCTACTAAGACTAGGTATCTACCTTCTTTATCTCTCTTAACCAGGACTAGGTCCATCAAGCCAGCGGAGACATTCTGCATAGATAAATAGAACTGTGTGGCGCGCAGGCCGTCCTCATGGTCTATACAAGTATAGAGGGACTCCACATCACAGGTTGCGAGAAGTGTATTATCATCAACCGTGATGTGGGCCAAACGCGCCAACACATCCATTGTATCCCTAATATAGGATGGCAGAGTCTCCACTGACAGTTGCAGAAAAGAGTCTATAAATTGGAAAATGGGTTCGCATAGCCCCCCTATGCCGGATACAATAGGCCTTCCCGGGGGTGGGTAGGGTTCTTGTGCACCTTGGGTAATAGGTAGAATGTAGGAACTCTAGGGAATTTTAAAGTAAGGGCCTGACAGTTACGGTCTGTAATGTACTCATCTAACACCGCAGACCTCAATATACGATCAATCTCTGCTTTATAGCGGATTGTTGGGTCTGATGCAATTTCCGTATAACATACAGTGTTCTTTAATTGTTTATATGCTTCTTTTTCATACATCACCTCAGGCCAGATGACTATATTTCCGCCTTTGTCACTGGGTTTGATGGCTATGTCACGCATGGCTTGAAGTTCCTTTATCGCCGTCAACTCTGGTCTTGTGAGGTTGGCGTCATCCATCTTGGTCTTGATTTTCTTAAAGTCCTCCATAACCAGTTTCAAATATTGACTGGGGCTTCCAATGTGATAGAATATCCTTCTCTTCTATCTGCATAATTCCTTGGTCCTGAAACAGGGATTCCAAATCCTGCAGATGAGCATTTTCCTGTGTGCTTAAGTGTACATGTTCGACATTATCATCAGTAATACCACGATCTTTGGCAAAAAATTTGTACAAAAGGAGTTTCCTGCAAAATAAATTCAAATCCTTAGTCCACTCAAAGTGGTCCATACAAGATGTTGGGGCAAAGGAGAGTCCTCGTCGCAAGACTGAGTTTTGCTCTTCTGTGAGAGTAATATTAGACAAGTTAATAATCGTCATTTCATTATCCATATTCATGGTTATATTACTCACTTTACTTTTTGTGTGACGATTATTCGTCCCCTTAGCTCTCTTTGTTCCCCTCCTTGTCCTCCTTCTGTGGGGAATATCTTTGTTCCCGTGTCTAAAAAATGTAACCGGTTAGCTTGATTTGATGTAGAGGGAATACTCTCAGCATCTGAAAGTTCTAAATCTGATGCAGACACCCCAGAAGAGATGGAAACTGAGTTAGTCTTTTTATGGTACTATTTGTTGGTACTTCTGGTTCTAGTAGACCTTTTCCCACTATGCCACTTGTAGACCGTATTATTTCTGTAATCTTCCTGATCACGGTCAAATTTATTTTTCTTAAATGCTATAAGATCCTTTTCAAATTTATCAAGATCTTTTTCAATACGTTTGAATTGATTAGCTTCTGTCTCATTCAGATCTTTTTCAATAGCTTCAATTTCTGTGGTAAGCTCTCTTAAACGTGCCTGATCATGTTCTATCAATATTTTCAATAACGCAAAGGAGCAGGTACTTAGACTTTCCTCCCACTTATTTTTAAGTGAGATATCAGTAAACTCAAATGAGGGAAAGGTTTGCACTCTTAAACCCCTCGGTATAAACTGATATAACAAATATTTTTCCAGTGCAGTATGGTTCCACCACGACCGCAATCGTTTTTGGGATAGTTGTTTCAACACTTTAATCTTATCACCACTCCCTATTGTTTGTGAGGCTGGATTTTGGGAAATATCAGATATATTGATATTAAATGCCTCATTTGCATAAGCACGACGGTGCTCCTCACTGGCCACAAAATCCATTAAAATTAGGTTCTGTAAAGATAACGGCAAAATAACTTAGAGTCAAAGGAGCAGGGGTCTAGAATCTAACCAAGTTAGTACAGTAAATAATTTGTGAGAAAAAGAGATGACCCCGCATCCATAAGACAAGTTAAGGCAACTAAAAAACTGACAAGGTGAATCTAGATATAATAATCTGTCGGTGGTGCTATAAGGGCATATAATATTGCAAGAGAAAAAAAGAGCCCTAAAAAAAGCACTCTAGTTTGCCTGGCAGAACAATATCACAAAATTTTATTGAGGGTTGTCACAGAACATAAAGTTAAAATACAAAGCACAGAAAATTAAAATAAGGCATGGATCCCCTATGTATAGCAAAACTTGTTATATCCTCCAACCAGAGGGTCCCATTTGGGACAATACAAAAGTCTGAATAAACAGGATAAATGCTCTGAAGTACCTGACAAGGTGGAAACAGTGAAGCTACCAGCAGACAAAAAACGGTGGCTAAGTTACGTGGTTAATACAAGGAACAGCAATACACTTCTATCTCCCTTAGATCTGGGATAAATACAGAGTAATGCAACGTCAATAGGACTCAATGTAAAACACACATGATGCAGTCAAAAAAGTACACCTTAGTCTGCAGTAAACCAAACATTCCTCTCAACAGTCAAAAAAAAGTTTTTTTTCAAATGTAAAAACTGCTCTGCCTGTCGATAGATGTGTCAGATTTCAACAAGACAAAAATTTTTAAAATCAAATATTGTCTTGGATGTAAATCAAAAGGTGTCATCTATTGCATCATGTGTCCCTGTGGTCTTCCTTATATTGGGATGACCACACGTGAACTAAGATTTAGAATCCTCGAACACGTGAGGAACATTAAAAATGCTTCCAAAGACCTTCAGGCTTTCAAAAAAATAACATCGGTAGCCCGGCACTTCCATCTGACACATGCATCAGACTTCACTCTTTTACAGGCATTTTCCATAGAGAAGGTGAGCCTTGGGCTAAGAGGTGGCGATTTAGAGAAGGCACTTCTACGTAGGGAGTCTAGGTGGATCATCCAAATGGACTCTATGATGCCACGGGGCCTTAACGACTACCTAGGCTTCTCGATGTTCCTATAGACGCTACCTACAGCCCTTAATTTGACGCACCCTTTTTCCCTCACTTTTGCTTGTGCTATAAATTGTATGTGATGAGAATCTCATGCACTTCCCTCTCTCTCCTTTTCCCTTCTTTCCCTATTCAATCATAGAATCCTGGGTTTGAACCACATAGGATCATCAAGAATTTGGGACTTGATCTATACTGCATCCAAGACTGGACGAAAATGGCAAGATTACATGTTGACACCGGAATTAAGAGTAGAACAACTCCACATATCTTCCTTTCAAACACTATATAAAACAAAGGACTATATCTATACTCACCCTTTTTGGATACACCATGTCATTACCTTCATTAATCTATACATAGGTGGAGTATATGGAGAGACTATAATATATATTTCATTCTATAGACTCCCAATTTCTAAAGAGGACTTCTTTGGGGAGTTACGGGGTTAAAACTCATGCACCCTTTTACGATCTGGGACTGCCTTATATAGACCCCCTTAGAATTATTTAGCATTGATTATGTTAACTATGAATCCTCCACGTGTACTGTATATATATGATGTTTAAGCTATGTAGCATATAAGGGATATTATTAATTTCAGAAGTATAGGAATTCATTTCTGATCAAATGATGCTATAGTTGGTACTTCATGTGTTCTAAACAATGATTATGAAAGTTATGATACACTCTCTGTTGTTGATAAAAACTTATGATTCCATTCTAGTCACCACAATGCCTGCAGCACATTTCTGTGTGCTATTTAGTCATTGACTACTACCAGTTAATGCTGCTATGCTAAAAACATCAATACATTTATTGTATTTTTGACCTGTTTATCCCTCCTCTGTGACCATATATACTTTATTAGTAGCTTCATTCTGCTATCCTTATTCAGTGTGTAATGTCCCTTTAATATAATCCTTGTAAATAACACAGTAGTGAGCTTAATACACTGCGCATGCGCACGGTACAGCACGGTATCAGGGTCATTACTGAGACAGTGATTTTCTTTGCTCCTAGGGCAAGCATGTGCAGTGAGGCGTGTTGAAGTGTAACCAAACAGAAATGCATGGCAGTTCTGTTATGAACAATATAGAGGAAATCAGGGGAGCATCATTACCTATAGGAAAAAATAAATACAACCATAGTGCAAAACGTAATAGCAAATACACTAAAATGGCAGATCTCTCTCAAGAGAAAAAAAGACGCTAGATGGTAACACTGTAACCACAGGCTAACGACAAGGAGCAGGAGGAAAGTGCGTCCAGAACAGAGACACAGAGTCAATAGATAAAATGCCAAACTTTATCCGACAATGATAAAATTGGAGGCTTACGAGATATCAGATGTTTAACAGCATTGGTGTATGGTAAAGTTGTTCGCCGAGTCGCGTTCTCGGAGTCCCCGCACACTGCTGCCGCATCCACCGATCTCCGACCTCCGACCTGCTGGAGCCGATACGTCACATCCGGTTCTTTCAAATCGTATGGAAGACGCCACCGGAGCTTCACAGCAGTCTCTCCCTCTGGATCTAACACTGGGGGGTTACGCTCTATGCATTTCGCCGTGCGTAATGACGGCTTCATCAGGACTCCTGATGAAGCCGTCATTACGCACGGCGAAATGCATAGAGCGTAACCCCCCAGTGTTAGATCCAGAGGGAGAGACTGCTGTGAAGCTCCGGTGGCGTCTTCCATACGATTTGAAAGAACCGGATGTGACGTATCGGCTCCAGCAGGTCGGAGGTCGGAGATCGGTGGATGCGGCAGCAGTGTGCGGGGACTCCGAGAACGCGACTCGGCGAACAACTTTACCATACACCAATGCTGTTAAACATCTGATATCTCGTAAGCCTCCAATTTTATCATTGTCGGATAAAGTTTGGCATTTTATCTATTGACTCTGTGTCTCTGTTCTGGACGCACTTTCCTCCTGCTCCTTGTCGTTAGCCTGTGGTTACAGTGTTACCATCTAGCGTCTTTTTTTCTCTTGAGAGAGATCTGCCATTTTAGTGTATTTGCTATTACGTTTTGCACTATGGTTGTATTTATTTTTTCCTATAGGTAATGATGCTCCCCTGATTTCCTCTATATTGTGCTTTCTTGTGGACAATTGAAACAGTCCATTCAGGGTTTGAGTTTTTTCCTATAACACTCATTGCACCTTATGTTGTATATTATTATAGTATCACTTTAATCACTGCATGTTTGTTTGTAAGTGTTGAGCGCCATCTAGTGTCTTTTGTGTACAGTTCTGTTATGAGTCAGCAAGGGGCGCCAGGGACGGCAACGGATGACGTCATGGACATGCGCAATTGCAACCGTGAGGTCCGCTTTGCCAGTAGTATCTGAGGTCTAGGAAAGGAGATGCATTAATATTACTATCACATGTGCAGCTTCCTGACAGAGTAGTGTAGGCGACAGCCATGGCATAGACGCAGGCTGATCACGTTATACGCATGCTCACTGCGTATCTATGGAATTTAGCTGCCAGCACTGCCCTCTCTTATTAAGGTAGGCGTTTACATGGCATACCCCTACCATTGGCCCTCTGGTCATGACGCCCTCATGACACCGTATGTAAGCTCATTATGTCCATCTTTATACCCTTTATTCCCCATGTTATCTATTAATTACATCAGGTGCCACCACTCACTGGCCCAATTAGATCCCTTTTTAAGATGCATGTCACCCTGCCTACAGTACCACTCCCAGTAGAAGGCTCAGGCCGAAACGCGTAGGAGCAGGTCTAGTAGGCAGGATCCCCTGTTTTGTCCCCCCTCAGGGACATGTTCACATGCTATGAGCTTTGCTCCTTGTTTCCTCCCCAGACACTGCTGAGTACCTGACTTGAGGTGACGTATTGCTCATTTGCTGCTGCAGACTAAGGTGTGCTTTTTTGACTGCATCATGTGTGTTTTACATTGAGTCCTATTGACGTTGCATTACTCTGTATTTATCCCAGATCTAAGGGAGATAGAAGTGTATTGCTGTTCCTTGTATTAACCACGTAACTAAGCCACTGTTTTTTGTCTGCTGTTAGCTTCACTGTTTCCACCTTGTCAGGTACTTCAGAGCATTTATCCTGTTTATTCAGACTTTTGTATTGTCCCAAATGGGACCCTCTGGTTGGAGGATATAACAAGTTTTGCTATACATAGGGGATCCATGCCTCATTTTAATTTTCTGTGCTTTGTATTTTAACTTTATGTTCTGTGACAACCCTTAATAAAATTTTGTGATTTTGTACTGCAAGGAAAACTAGAGTGCTTTTTTAGGGCTCTTTTTTTCTCTTGCAATATTATATGCCCTTATACACTGGCGACACACTTTATTCGAGCTCGGCTAGTCCCACGAATTCGGGTATACCCGGGTGTATTGAGGTTTGTGACTGTTTTCTGCCCGAGTGCATTGAGGTATTTTCCAGGCAGGGATTGAAGCATTTTATTCCCGCTGGCTGCAATACTGCACAGTATATATATATATACTGCATTACAATTCATGAATTTATGCCATCTGGTAGACACGCGAAGCATTGCAGCCTATTAAATCCTAATCATTATCATTTAACAGATCAGCCGCCCGTCAGCCAGGCATGAACCCAGGCTGGGAAGGCAAACGCAACGGGGCTTGTCAGAGGTGAGGAGCGGCGCATTCCAGGTATCTGCCAGGTACATACTGGGTATTTGCTCGAATAAAGTGTGTCGGTGCAGTAGCACCACCGACAGATTATTATATCTAGATTCACCTTGTCGGTTTTTTAGTTGCCTTAACTTGTCTTATGGATGCGGGGTCATCTCTTTTTCTCACAAATTATTTACTGTACTAACTTGGTTAGATTCTAGACCCCTGCTCCTTTGACTCTAAGTTATTTTGCCGTTATCTTTACAGAACCTAATTTTAATGGATTTTGTGGCCAGTGAGGAGCGCCGTCGTGCTTATGCAAATGAGGCATTTAATATCAATATATCTGATATTTCCCAAAATCCAGCCTCACAAACAATAGGGAGTGGTGATAAGATTAAAGTGTTGAAACAACTATCCCAAAAACGATTGCGGTCGTGGTGGAACCATACTGCACTGGAAAAATATTTGTTATATCAGTTTATACCGAGGGGTTTAAGAGTGCAAACCTTTCCCTCATTTGAGTTTACTGATATCTCAATTAAAAATAAGTGGGAGGAAAGTCTAAGTACCTGCTCCTTTGCGTTATTGAAAATATTGATAGAACATGATCAGGCACGTGTAAGAGAGCTTACCACAGAAATTGAAGCTATTGAAAAAGATCTGAATGAGACAGAAGCTAATCAATTCAAACGTATTGAAAAAAATCTTGATAAATTTGAAAAGGATCTTATAGCATTTAAGAAAAATAAATTTGACCGTGATCAGGAAGATTACAGAAATAATACGGTCTACAAGTGGCATAGTGGGAAAAGGTCTACTAGAACCAGAAGTACCAACAAAAAGTACCATAAAAAGACTAACTCAGTTTCCATCTCTTCTGGGGTGTCTGCATCAGATTTAGAACTTTCAGATGCTGAGAGTATTCCCTCTACATCAAATCAAGCTAACCGGTTACATTTTTTAGACACGGGAACAAAGATATCCCCCACAGAAGGAGGACAAGGAGGGGAACAAAGAGAGCTAAGGGGACGAATAATCGTCACACAAAAAGTAAAGTGAGTAATATAACCATGAATATGGATAATGAAATGACGATTATTAACTTGTCTAATATTACTCTCACAGAAGACCAAAACTCAGTCTTGCGACGAGGACTCTCCTTTGCCCCAACATCTTGTATGGACCACTTTGAGTGGACTAAGGATTTGAATTTATTTTGCAGGAAACTCCTTTTGTACAAATTTTTTGCCAAAGATCCTGGTATTACTGATGATAATGTCGAACATGTACACTTAAGCACACAGGAAAATGCTCATCTGCAGGATTTGGAATCCCTGTTTCAGGACCAAGGAATTATGCAGATAGAAGAGAAGGATATTCTATCACATTGGAAGCCTCAGTCGATATTTGAAACTGGTTATGGAGGACTTTAAGAAAATCAAGACCAAGATGGATGATGCCAACCTCACAAGACCAGAGTTGACGGCGATAAAGGAACTTCAAGCCATGCGTGACATATTCATCAAACACAGTGACAAAGGCGGAAATATAGTCATCTGGCCTGAGGTGATGTATGAAAAAGAAGCATATAAACAATTAAAGAACACTATGTTATACGGAAATTGTATCAGACCCAACAATCCGCTATAAAGCAGAGATTGATCGTATATTGAGGTCTGCGGTGTTAGATGAGTACATTACAGACCGTAACTGTCAGGCCCTTACTTTAAAATTCCCTAGAGTTCCTACATTCTACCTATTACCCAAGGTGCACAAGAACCCTACCCACCCCCCGGGAAGGCCTATTGTATCCGGCATAGGGGGGCTAAGCGAACCCATTTTCCAATTTATAGACTCTTTTCTGCAACTGTCAGTGGAGACTCTGCCATCTTATATTAGGGATACAATGGATGTGTTGGCGTGTTTGGCCCACATCACGGTTGATGATAATACACTTCTCGCAACCTGTGATGTGGAGTCCCTCTATACTTGTATAGACCATGAGGACGGCCTGCGCGCCACACAGTTCTATTTATCTATGCAGAATGTCTCCGCTGGCTTGATGGACCTAGTCCTGAAGCTACTGAGGTTTATCCTCATGCACAACTATTTTATCTTCAGGAATAGGTACTACTTGCAGAAAAGAGGTACTGCAATGGGTGCCACGTGTGCTCCCTCCTATGCCAACCTCTTCCTGGGTTGGTGGGAACGGGATATTGTGTTCTCAGAGGATAATGTTGAATTTACTCATCACGTGTTGCTGTGGTTGATATACATCGACGATGTGCTGATTCTCTGGCAGGGGACTGCTGCTGGGTTCAAGGGCTTCGTCGATGCTCTCAACCACAACAACATGAATATCAAACTAACTTTTAGTTGTAGTAAGACACAGGTAGAGTTTTTGGATCTCTTTATCAATCTGGGGCCTGACGGCACACTCTACACCGACATTTTCCGCAAAAAAACAGCTACAAACGCCATACTGCATGCTTCTAGTTTCCACCCGGAACACCAAATCAAGGGCATTCCCAAAAGTGAATTTCTGCGTCTGAAGCGTAATGTCTCTACAGAGAGGGGCTTCATTGAAATGCAGGAGAGATGAGGGAAAGATTAACAAAGAGAGGGTATAGTAATCGATGTGTGGAGAAGGGTTACAAGAAAGCTCTAAACACTCCTAGAGAGACTTTGCTGTGTCCGAAAGCAAAAATTAATTCAGACCATCAAATCCGTTTTATATGAACGTATAACAAACAGTGGCACCAGTTGCGTCAGACACTGCAAAGTCACTGGAAAATCTTGATGACTGACCCAGACCTTAAGAGGATACTGGGTGATAAAAACACAATGACCAGTCGTAAATCCCCCAATCTTAGAGACAAACTTGTGACGAGTCATTTTGTCCCCACTACAAACGAAACATTCCTCTCAACAGTCAAAAAAAAGGTTTTTTTCAAATGTAAAAACTGCTCTGCCTGTCGATACATGTGTCAGACAGATGTGTTTACAGATTTCAACAAGACAAAAAAATTTAAATCAAAGATTGTCTTGGATGTAAATCAAAAGGTGTCATCTATTGCATCATATGTCCCTGTGGTCTTCCTTATATTGGGATGACCACACGTGAACTAAGATTTAGAATCCTCGAAAACGTGAGGAACATTAAAAATGCTTCCAAAGACCTTCAGGCTTTCAAAAAAATCACATAGGTAGCCCGGCACTTCCATCTGACACATGCATCAGACTTCACTCTTTTACAGGTATTTGCCATAGAGAAGGTGAGCCTTGGGCTAAGAGGTGGCTATTTAGAGAGGGCACTTCTACGTAGGGAGTCTAGGTGGATCGTCCAAATGGACTCTATGATGCCACGGGGCCTTAACGACTACCTTGGCTTCTCGATGTTCCTAAAGACGCTACCTACAGCCCTTAATTTGACGCACCCTTTTTCCCTCACTTTTGCTTGTGCCATAAATTGTATGTGATGAGAATCTCATGCACTTCCCTCTCTCTCTCCTTTTCCCTTCTATCCCTATTCAATCATAGAGTCCTGGATTTGAACCACATAGGATCATCAAGAATTTGGGACTTGATCTATACTGCATCCAAGACTGGACGAAAATGGCAAGATTACATGTTGACACCGGAATCAAGAGAAGAACAACTCCACATATCTTCCTGCAAAGACTATATAAAACAAAGGACTATATCTATACTCACCCTTTTTGGCTACACCATGTCATTACCTTCATTTATCTATACATAGGTGGAGTATATGGAGAGACTATAATATATATTTCATTCTATAGACTCCCAATTTCTAAAGAGGACTTCTTTGGGGAGTTACGGGGTTAAAACTCATGCACCCTTTTACGATCTGGGACTGCCTTATATAGATCCCCTTAGAATTATTTAGCATTCATTATGTTAACTATGAATCCTCCACGTGTATATATATGATGTTTAAGCTATGTAGCATTAAAGGGATATTATTCATTTCAGAAGTATAGGAATTAATTTCTGATCAAATGATGCTATAGTTGGTACTTCATGTGTTCTAAACAATGATTATGAAAGTTATGATACACTCTCTGTTGTTGATAAAAACTTATGATTCCATTCTAGTCACCACTATGCCTGCAGCACATTTCTGTGTGCTATTTAGTCATTGACTACTACCAGTTAATGCTGCTATGCTAAAAACATCAATACATTTATTGTATTTTTGACCTGTTTATCCCTCCTCTGTGACCATATATACTTTATTAGTAGCTTCATTCTGCTATCCTTATTCAGTGTGTAATGTCCCTTTAATATAATCCTTGTAAATAACACAGTAGTGAGCTTAATACACTGCGCATGCGCACGGCACAGCACGGTATCAGGGTCATTACTGAGACAGTGATTTTCTTTGCTCCTAGGGCAAGCATGCGCAGTGAGGCGTGTTGAAGTGTAACCAAATAGAAATGCATACCAGTTCTGTTATGAGTTAGCAAGGGGCGCCAGGGACGGCAACGGATGACGTCACGGACATGCGCAATTGCAACCGTGAGGTCCGCTTTGCCAGTAGTATCTGAGGTCTAGGAAAGGAGATGCTTTAATATTACTATCACATGTGCAGCTTCCTGACAGAGTAGTGTAGGCGACAGCCATGGCATAGACGCAGGCTGATGACGTTATGCGCATGCTCACTGCGTATCTATGGAATTTAGCTGCCAGCACTGCCCTCTCTTATTAAGGTAGGCGTTGACACGGCATACCCCTACCATTGGCCCTCTGGTCATGACGCCCTCATGACACTGTATGTAAGCTCACTATGTCCATCTTTATACCCTTTATTCCCCATGTTATCTATTAATTACATCAGGTGCCACCACTCACTGGCCCAATTAGATCCCTTTTTAAGATGCATGTCACCCTGCCTACAGTACCACTCCCAGTAGAAGGCTCAGGTCGAAACGCGTAGGAGCAGGTCTAGTAGGCAGGATCCCCTGTTTTGTCCCCCCTCAGGGACATGTTCACATGCTATGAGCTTTGCTTCTTGTTTCCTCCCCAGACACTGCTGAGTACCTGACTTGAGGTGACGTATTGCTCATTTGCTGCTGCAGACTAAGGTGTGCTTTTTTGACTGCATCATGTGTGTTTTACATTGAGTCCTATTGACGTTGCATTACTCTGTATTTATCCCAGATCTAAGGGAGATAGAAGTGTATTGCTGTTCCTTGTATTAACCACGTAACTTAGCCACCGTTTTTTGTCTGCTGTTAGCTTCACTGTTTCCACCTTGTCAGGTACTTCAGAGCATTTATCCTGTTTATTCAGACTTTTGTATTGTCCCAAATGGGACCCTCTGGTTGGAGGATATAACAAGTTTTGCTATACATAGGGGATCCATGCCTTATTTATTTTTCTGTGCTTTGTATTTTAACTTTATGTTCTGTGACAACCCTTAATAAAATTTTGTGATTTTGTTCTGCCAGGCAAACTAGAGTGCTTTTTTTAGGGCTCTTTTTTTCTCTTGCAATATTATATGCCCTTATAGCACCACCGACAGATTATTATATCTACACTACCGACACACTTAATCCGAGCAGGGCTAGTTCCGCAAGCCGGGGGATGCCCCGGCTTGCTAGCCCCACTCCCTCGGCGTGCCGCGCGTCACCGATGCGCGGTCACGCGTCATCGGGTGCCAGCGCCCCCTGCACGCACGTCCAGGGCTCCCCGAGGGAGCCCTGGTGTCCCGCGATGTGGGGGACGGCGGCAGGGGGTTCCGGGGGACCCAGCGGACCCGGCAGCGGGAGGGAGAGCACCCCGATCGGAGGGCACTCTTCCGCTGCTTCGGCACGCGCCCGGCACCCTCCGGCGCGCGCCAGGTTACTGCTGCGGCCGAGAACGGGCAAATGCTCGAATAAACTCGGCCGCAGCAGTAGATTCACCTTGTCGGTTTTTTAGTTGCCTTAACTTGTCTTATGGATGCGGGGTCATCTCTTTTTCTCACAAATTATTTACTGTACAAACTTGGTTAGATTCTAGACCCCTGCTCCTTTGACTCTAAGTTATTTTGCCGTTATCTTTACAGAACCTAATTTTAATGGATTTTGTGGCCAGTGAGGAGCGCCGTCGTGCTTATGCAAATGAGGCATTTAATATCAATATATCTGATATTTCCCAAAATCCAGCCTCACAAACAATAGGGAGTGGTGATAAGATTAAAGTGTTGAAACAACTATCCCAAAAACGATTGCGGTCGTGGTGGAACCATACTGCACTGGAAAAATATTTGTTATATCAGTTTATACCGAGGGGTTTAAGAGTGCAAACCTTTCCCTCATTTGAGTTTACTGATATCTCAATTAAAAATAAGTGGGAGGAAAGTCTAAGTACCTGCTCCTTTGCGTTATTGAAAATATTGATAGAACATGATCAGGCACGTGTAAGAGAGCTTACCACAGAAATTGAAGCTATTGAAAAAGATCTGAATGAGACAGAAGCTAATCAATTCAAACGTATTGAAAAAAATCTTGATACATTTGAAAAGGATCTTATAGCATTTAAGAAAAATAAATTTGACCGTGATCAGGAAGATTACAGAAATAATACGGTCTACAAGTGGCATAGTGGGAAAAGGTCTACTAGAACCAGAAGTACCAACAAAAAGTACCATAAAAAGACTAAATCAGTTTCCATCTCTTCTGGGGTGTCTGCATCAGATTTAGAACTTTCAGATGCTGAGAGTATTCCCTCTACATCAAATCAAGCTAACCGGTTACATTTTTTAGACACGGGAACAAAGATATCCCCCACAGAAGGAGGACAAGGAGGGGAACAAAGAGAGCTAAGGGGACGAATAATCGTCACACAAAAAGTAAAGTGAGTAATATAACCATGAATATGGATAATGAAATGACGATTATTAACTTGTCTAATATTACTCTCACAGAAGACCAAAACTCAGTCTTGCGACGAGGACTCTCCTTTGCCCCAACATCTTGTATGGACCACTTTGAGTGGACTAAGGATTTGAATTTATTTTGCAGGAAACTCCTTTTGTACAAATTTTTTGCCAAAGATCCTGGTATTACTGATGATAATGTCGAACATGTACACTTAAGCACACAGGAAAATGCTCATCTGCAGGATTTGGAATCCCTGTTTCAGGACCAAGGAATTATGCAGATAGAAGAGAAGGATATTCTATCACATTGGAAGCCTCAGTCGATATTTGAAACTGGTTATGGAGGACTTTAAGAAAATCAAGACCAAGATGGATGATGCCAACCTCACAAGACCAGAGTTGACGGCGATAAAGGAACTTCAAGCCATGCGTGACATAGTCATCAAACACAGTGACAAAGGCGGAAATATAGTCATCTGGCCTGAGGTGATGTATGAAAAAGAAGCATATAAACAATTAAAGAACACATCTATGTTATACGGAAATTGCATCAGACCCAACAATCCGCTATAAAGCAGAGATTGATCGTATATTGAGGTCTGCGGTGTTAGATGAGTACATTACAGACCGTAACTGTCAGGCCCTTACTTTAAAATTCCCTAGAGTTCCTACATTCTACCTATTACCCAAGGTGCACAAGAACCCTACCCACCCCCCGGGAAGGCCTATTGTATCCGGCATAGGGGGGCTATGCGAACCCATTTTCCAATTTATAGACTCTTTTCTGCAACTGTCAGTGGAGACTCTGCCATCCTATATTAGGGATACAATGGATGTGTTGGCGTGTTTGGCCCACATCACGGTTGATGATAATACACTTCTCGCAACCTGTGATGTGGAGTCCCTCTATTCTTGTATAGACCATGAGGACGGCCTGCGCGCCACACAGTTCTATTTATCTATGCAGAATGTCTCCGCTGGCTTGATGGACCTAGTCCTGAAGCTACTGAGGTTTATCCTCACGCACAACTATTTTATCTTCAGGAATAGGTACTACTTGCAGAAAAGAGGTACTGCAATGGGTGCCACGTGTGCTCCCTCCTATGCCAACCTCTTCCTGGGTTGGTGGGAACGGGATATTGTGTTCTCAGAGGATAATGTTGAATTTACTCAACACGTGTTGCTGTGGTTGATATACATCGACGATGTGCTTATTCTCTGGCAGGGGACTGCTGCTGGGTTCAAGGGCTTCGTCGATGCTCTCAACCACAACAACATGAATATCAAACTAACTTTTAGTTGTAGTAAGACACAGGTAGAGTTTTTGGATCTCTTTATCAATCTGGGGCCTGACGGCACACTCTACAACAACATTTTCCGCAAAAAAACAGCTACAAACGCCATACTGCATGCTTCTAGTTTCCACCCGGAACACCAAATCAAGGGCATTCCCAAAAGTGAATTTCTGCGTCTGAAGCGTAATGTCTCTACAGAGAGGGGCTTCATTGAAAGGGCAGGAGAGATGAGGGAAAGATTCACAAAGAGAGGGTATAGTAATCGATGTGTGGAGAAGGGTTACAAGAAAGCTCTAAACACTCCTAGAGAGACTTTGCTGTGTCCGAAAGCAAAAATTAATTCAGACCATCAAATCCGTTTTATATGAACGTATAACAAACAGTGGCACCAGTTGCGTCAGACACTGCAAAGTCACTGGAAAATCTTGATGACTGACCCAGACCTTAAGAGGATACTGGGTGAAAAAATCACAATGACCAGTCGTAAATCCCCCAATCTTAGAGACAAACTTGTGACGAGTCATTTTGTCCCCACTACAAACGAAACATTCCTCTCAACAGTCAAAAAAAAGGTTTTTTTCAAATGTAAAAACTGCTCTGCCTGTCGATACATGTGTCAGACAGATGTGTTTACAGATTTCAACAAGACAAACATTTTTAAAATCAAAGATTGTCTTGGATGTAAATCAAAAGGTGTCATCTATTGCATCATATGTCCCTGTGGTCTTCCTTATATTGGGATGACCACACGTGAACTAAGATTTAGAATCCTCGAACACGTGAGGAACATTAAAAATGCTTGCAAAGACCTTCAGGCTTTCAAAAAAATCACATCGGTAGCCCGGCACTTCCATCTGACACATGCATCAGACTTCACTCTTTTACAGGTATTTGCCATAGAGAAGGTGAGCCTTGGGCTAAGAGGTGGCGATTTAGAGAGGGCACTTCTACGTAGGGAGTCTAGGTGGATCATCCAAATGGACTCTATGATGCCACGGGGCCTTAACGACTACCTAGGCTTCTCGATGTTCCTATAGACGCTACCTACAGCCCTTAATTTGACGCACCCTTTTTCCCTCACTTTTGCTTGTGCTATAAATTGTATGTGATGAGAATCTCATGCACTTCCCTCTCTCTCTCCTTTTCCCTTCTATCCCTATTCAATCATAGAGTCCTGGATTTGAACCACATAGGATCATCAAGAATTTGGGGCTTGATCTATACTGCATCCAACAGCTTGAAATCCAAAGATTTGCAGCGGAGCACAGCTAAGAAATGGGGCCAGCACCAGCAGTTGGAAGGTTAAAAATAGTTATTTATTAAGGCATGGTATAGACAGGGGGGAGACAAAAACACACTCTGACGCGTTTCAGGCTATGCAGCCCTTTATCAAAGAGTACAATCGCGTCTCATACTCCCGCAGTTATGAAGGGGATTCCCCGCCTCCATTACCCAGTGATGCCGCGCGGTTTTGGCGCGAACGCTACCATACACTGCTATTGGTTGAGACCAACTTCCAATCAGAAAGCTGATTCGGAAGGTGCGTCTGAGAGAAGGGGAGGAACTAGGGTCTCCCGTTCGGCTACGAGAGTAACAGAAAAAACAAGGGAAAAAATTATATAGAATTACAATGTACAAAACAAAGACATATAACATATATATTCTAATTGTATGCGCAATTGATTCATTATATGGATGTGAACAGGACATAAATTATGATTTGCTTCATGAATAAAGTGTGATCTTAATGCATTATATAGGGTTAACCCTTCAACCATATACATTTATATTATATAGGGTTATCCCTTATGTCATATGTGGTAAATAACAATATAATTAATAGATTCAGGGTAGTAGTCTATATATATGACAATTAACATTATTTAGAGACAATTCATGTACTAATCTCAAGCATTTGTACAGAATAATAAGTTGCATTTAATGAACCTTAAATAACGGAGAACTATTATATGAGGATAATTAATGAAGTGGTGGAGAGAGAAGGGGAAGGGAGGGGGGGGGAGGGGGGAAGGAGGGAGGGGGGGTGGGAAGGGGGGGGGGGGGAGGGGGGAAAGGACACAAAGGATATAGTATAAGGAGAGCCTCAAGTATAAAGTAAACACATTAGTAAAATACATAATCATACATAACTGTAATACATAATATGATTAACATAAAAAATGCTTGAGTTCCCAGTCCTGGTTCATGCCCCTGGGTGCCAATGTCCCAAGGGCATAAATCCAGAACATCTCCCTGCGATTTAACAAAGCAGGGAGATGTTCTGGATTTATGCCCTTGGGACATTGGCACCCAGGGGCATGAACCAGGACTGGGAACTCAAGCATTTTTTATGTTAATCATATTATGTATTACAGTTATGTATGATTATGTATTTTACTAAAGTGTTTACTTTATACTTGAGGCTCTCCTTATACTATATCCTTTGTGTCCTCTCCCCCCTCCCCCCCCCTTTTCTTCCCATCCCTCTCTCTTTCCCCCCTCCTCCCCCCCCTCCCCTCCCCCCCCCTTCCCACCCCCCGTTGCCCCCCCCTCCCTTCCCCTTCTCTCTCCATCACTTCATTAATTATCCTCATATAATAGTTCTCCGTTATTTAAGGTTCATTAAATGCAACTTATTATTCTGTACAAATGCTTGAGATTAGTACATGAATTGTCTCTGAATAATGTTAATTGTCATATATATAGACTACTACCCTGAATCTATTAATTATATTGTTATTTACCACATATGACATAAGGGATAACCCTATATAATATAAATGTATATGGTTGAAGGGTTAACCCTATATAATGCATTAAGATCACACCTTATTCATGAAGCAAATCATAATTTATGTCCTGTTCACATCCATATAATGAATCAATTGCGCATACAATTAGAATATATATGTTATATGTCTTTGTTTTGTACATTGTAATTCTATATAATTTTTTCCCTTGTTTTTTCTGTTACTCTCGCAGCCGAACGGGAGACCCTAGTTCCTCCCCTTCTCTCAGACGCACCTTCCGAATCAGCTTTCTGATTGGAAGTTGGTCTCAACCAATAGCAGTGTATGGTAGCGTTCGCGCCAAAACCGCGCGGCATCACTGAGTAATGGAGGCGGGGAATCCCCTTCATAACTGCGGGAGTATGAGACGCGATTGTACTCTTTGATAAAGGGCTGCATAGCCTGAAACGCGTCAGAGTGTGTTTTTGTCTCCCCCCTGTCTATACCATGCCTTAATAAATAACTCTTTTTAACCTTCCAACTGCTGGTGCTGGCCCCATTTCTTAGCTGTGCTCCGCTGCAAATCTTTGGATTTCAAGCTGTTGTGTATCTACTCTGCGTGACGCACGCACCAATGGAGTGAAGATTATACTAGTGAGTATTGTGATTCCCATTCTATGGATTCAAGGGGACTGCTAGACCGGTACAGTGCAGCAGGTAAGAGTGTTCTTTGTCTTGTGAGGTGCCACTAGGCATTAAACAGTCCCTCACCAAAAGACATTATTTTTGATTATACACTCCTGCGTTTGCACTGGGTCCAATACTACTATCATTGTATATATACTTCTCCATATCCTGATCAATACATGTACCAATTATTGGTCTATCTCATCCGCTGAAACGCTGATTTTGGGATTTTATCCCACCTCTCTACTATACTGCATCCAAGACTGGACGAAAATGGCAAGATTACATGTTGACACCGGAATCAAGAGAAGAACAACTCCACATATCTTCCTGCAAAGACTATATAAAACAAAGGACTATATCTATACTCACCCTTTTTGGCTACACCATGTCATTACCTTCATTTATCTATACATAGGTGGAGTATATGGAGAGACTATAATATATATTTCATTCTATAGACTCCCAATTTCTAAAGAGGACTTCTTTGGGGAGTTACGGGGTTAAAACTCATGCACCCTTTTACGATCTGGGACTGCCTTATATAGATCCCCTTAGAATTATTTAGCATTCATTATGTTAACTATGAATCCTCCACGTGTATACTGTATATATGATGTTTAAGCTATGTAGCATATAAGGGATATTATTCATTTCAGAAGTATAGGAATTAATTTCTGATCAAATGATGCTATAGTTGGTACTTCATGTGTTCTAAACAATGATTATGAAAGTTATGATACACTCTCTGTTGTTGATAAAAACTTATGATTCCATTCTAGTCACGACTATGCCTGCAGCACATTTCTGTGTGCTATTTAGTCATTGACTACTACCAGTTAATGCTGCTATGCTAAAAACATCAATACATTTATTGTATTTTTGACCTGTTTATCCCTCCTCTGTGACCATATATACTTTATTAGTAGCTTCATTCTGCTATCCTTATTCAGTGTGTAATGTCCCTTTAATATAATCCTTGTAAATAACACAGTAGTGAGCTTAATACACTGCACATGCGCACGGCACAGCACGGTATCAGGGTCATTACTGAGACAGTGATTTTCTTTGCTCCTAGGGCAAGCATGCGCAGTGAGGCGTGTTGAAGTGTAACCAAACAGAAATGCATGCCAGTTCTGTTATGAGTCAGCAAGGGGCGCCAGGGACGGCAACGGATGACGTCACGGACATGCGCAATTGCAACCGTGAGGTCCGCTTTGCCAGTAGTATCTGAGGTCTAGGAAAGGAGATGCTTTAATATTACTATCACATGTGCAGCTTCCTGACAGAGTAGTGTAGGCGACAGCCATGGCATAGACGCAGGCTGATGACGTTATGCGCATGCTCACTGCGTATCTATGGAATTTAGCTGCCAGCACTGCCCTCTCTTATTAAGGTAGGCGTTGACACGGCATACCCCTACCATTGGCCCTCTGGTCATGACGCCCTCATGACACTGTATGTAAGCTCACTATGTCCATCTTTATACCCTTTATTCCCCATGTTATCTATTAATTACATCAGGTGCCACCACTCACTGGCCCAATTAGATCCCTTTTTAAGATGCATGTCACCCTGCCTACAGTACCACTCCCAGTAGAAGGCTCAGGTCGAAACGCGTAGGAACAGGTCTAGTAGGCAGGATCCCCTGTTTTGTCCCCCCTCAGGGACATGTTCACATGCTATGAGCTTTGCTCCTTGTTTCCTCCCCAGACACTGCTGAGTACCTGACATGAGGTGACGTATTGCTCATTTGCTGCTGCAGACTAAGGTGTGCTTTTTTGACTGCATCATGTGTGTTTTACATTGAGTCCTATTGACGTTGCATTACTCTGTATTTATCCCAGATCTAAGGGAGATAGAAGTGTATTGCTGTTCCTTGTATTAACCACGTAACTTAGCCACCGTTTTTTGTCTGCTGTTAGCTTCACTGTTTCCACCTTGTCAGGTACTTCAGAGCATTTATCCTGTTTATTCAGACTTTTGTATTGTCCCAAATGGGACCCTCTGGTTGGAGGATATAACAAGTTTTGCTATACATAGGGGATCCATGCCTTATTTTAATTTTCTGTGCTTTGTATTTTAACTTTATGTTCTGTGACAACCCTTAATAAAATTTTGTGATTTTGTACTGCAAGGAAAACTAGAGTGCTTTTTTTAGGGCTCTTTTTTTCTCTTGCAATATTATATGCCCTTATATCACCACCGACAGATTATTATATCTAGATTCACCTTGTCGGTTTTTTAGTTGCCTTAACTTGTCTTATGGATGCGGGGTCATCTCTTTTTCTCACAATATATATATATATATTTATATATATATATATATATATATATATATATATATATATATATACTGTAAAAAAATTTGCAGCATCACACTCTACCTCACTATATATATATATATACAGTGGTTGATAAATCACCAAAAAATCGAATCGCCACACAAAAAAATCTACTCGCCACCTAGTACCAAACGTGTGCTGCTTGGGCCAATATTTACTCGCCCGGGGGTTAAATCCACTCGCCCGGGGCGAGCAAATGTATAGGTTTGTCGAACACTGTATATAAATATATATGGAGTGGAGTGTCCAGGAGTGATAAGTAGATACACAATAGGAAGGGATATGTGTCTAGTGGTGTCCACTTGACAACTACAAATTTGACACAGTAATAAAAACCCAACCAGGTATAAATGATTCAGGTAATAATGTTGCACAGGTATAAATATATATATATGGCAGGGCACTGCAGCCCTTTACCTGTGTGCTTCTGAGGACTCTCCAGACACCAGGGGCATGCAGTCCATCCAAGGTATATTCCAGTAGATAATTGCAGATGATGAACAGCACAGCCAGAAGAATCCAACTTCAGACTTGACCGAAGAGAAGGAAAAAAGCGAGCAACTCCAAAATGGCAATAAGGTCAGGTTTATTGCAGGCTAGACAAACAATAACAGGACCACACAAATGCACCTACGCGTTTCGTGCAACAGCACTTTATCAAGGTGACAAGACAATACAAATGCTGCATCTTTATACTTACCTGAGTTGTCCGTCACGCTATCGGGTGTGACGACATCAACCAGCGTCTGCATAGAGTCACGGTGATGCAACGTGCACAACCATAGGCTGGGCAAGTCAGGTGGTATGCCATTTCTAACTTTTTTCTAAAACAAACTTTATTTAAAACAAAAACATGAACAACACACAACAGAATGTAAGATTACGATTTAATATGAAGTAAATTTTGCTTATGCAGCAAATGCCTGAGTGAATCAAGAAAAAGGGAGGATAACCTTCCAGTATATTGTAATTAGATGTTAATATACATAATGATCGATCATATTAAATCTTAATAATATTCAATAAATCATATCACATTAAGTACTCAAATTGTATACACTCAGGCATATGTAAATACCTTGTAGTTCAGAGGAGAACAAAAAATTGATATAAGTGGGATACGCAAATAGTGGTTAAAAAATATACAGGCATACCCCGCATTAACGTACGCAATGGGACCGGAGTATGTATGTAAAGCGAAAATGTACTTAAAATTAAGCACTACCTTTTTTCCACTTATCGATGCATGTACTGTACTGCAATCGTTATATACGTGCATAACTGATGTAAATAACGCATTTGTAACAGGCTCTATAGTCTCCCCGCTTGCGCACAGCTTCGGAACAGGTAGGGAGCCGGTATAGCTGTTCAGGACGTGCTGACAGGCGCATGCGCGAGCTGCTGTTTGCCTACTGGGCGAGATGTCCTTACTCGCGAGTGTACTTAAAGTGAGTGTCCTTAAACCGGGGTATGCCTGTATATCCACCAAATAGCCAGTTAATTTATTTATAAATTGTATAATAAACACATAGCAAATGCATATCCTCACATATATGAATAGGGACCCATAATAATGGATACATTGAAATGTTTATATAAATTTCATTGGAAACATAGATAGCATGAACAGTGATTGGGAAGCAAAAAAATAATATTAATAAAATAATAGAATAATGAAATAAAAAAATAAATGATAAATAGTAAGATAATAATAATAATATTATTGTTTATATATGGACAATTAATATTGTAATACAATAAATATATTTTATTAATCATATAATTATAATAATATCAATTATTGATTAAAAATAATGATTTAAAAAAAACAATATTAAATCCTAAAAAGTGACTTTGATCCCAATCAATGTTCATACCAAGTGGTTCTCTTGTTCTAAGTGTATAAATCCAATAGAATTCACGTTTATCTAATAGCTTCGTTCTATCTCCACCTCTTTGTGATAAGGGGATTTGTTCAATACCTTGAAATGTAAAGAGATTTTCACTACCATAGGGACAATTTGTATAATTTTTCGGTACAGGATGATTTTGATCTTTATTATGAATTAATCTAAGGTGCTCCAAAACTCTGATCTTTAAACGTCTAATAGTTCTTCCGACTTACTGACGCCCACAGCCACATTTGAACAAATATAGAGAGAAAATTGATAATTGCGCCAACCGTACTATAGTATAGTTCAAGACTTCAGTCCTTCACAAAGTGTAATCCTGCTGCCCGAGTTTCTTAGAGGTGATTCACCAAACCCTATTTAATGTCATAAAAAAGGGGGGGGGGAATCCTCCGGCGCGTCGTTCCCCTTGTGATTCCGGGACACATGAAATGTAAATAGAGAGAGGGACCACAATCAGGGGCGATTCAATACATAATAGTACCTTGTGGATTTAAAAAGGGAACACACTTACATTAGTCAACAGATCTTCAACTACAGATTGGGGGGACGGGGACGTCACTGAGGAAGCTAATGCGAAACGCGTCTGACAGACTTTTGGGTATTACAGGCCACCGTACAGAGGAGAGAAAGTACTATTCAAAGTTTGGCCAGCATTTCGTCCGGAGCGCATGCGCATGCGCGAAAGGCGGGAGCTGTGTAAGGAGAGAGACAAACGGGAAGAGATCCGGTTCATGCACGAGTTCCGGGAGATCCTCCCTGCTGTTAACTGTATCCTGACATACCATCTCACCAGCTGGAACGGAAGCCACAAGAGACCACCAATTCTTTGGTAGGACGCTCTGTGGAGTCTGGAGACATCCCCTCTCTATGCCAATAATTATTGGCCGCTTGTGAGTTTTTAATCTCTATTCTATTTGTTGTTAATAAACAGTGTTACACTATATTTCCATTCTCTTTGCTATTTTGAGGAACCATCAAGATGTCCCCCTCCCCCCCCATCTGTAGTTGAAGATCTGTTGCCTAATGTAAGTGTGTTCCCTTTTTAAATCCACAAGGTACTATTATGTATTGAATCGCCCCATGATTGTGGTCCCTCTCTCTATTTACATTTCATTTGTCCCGGAATCACAAGTGGAACGATGCGCCGAAGGACTCCCCCTCCCCCTTTTTTTCTGACATTTTAACAAATACACAATATAAGTAGAATTGCAATTAATAAAAGTCTGTATATTATAAGTCATTCTTGTAACAGAAGATGAAAACATTTTATTTTGATTCATTTTTACACATACTTTGCAGCTAGTGCATGAATATGAACCCTTAGGTAATGTGGGTCTCCCGTCATCTCCAGATCTAAAGAGACTGGGTGATAATGTATTGGCCAATGTTTTAGCACGTTTAAATATAACATTGGGGCCTATTGACACATAGGGTTTCAACACTGGATCTAAAGATAAAATATTCCAATGTTTCTTTAGGATGGTTTTAATAGATTGTCCTTGTCTGCTGAAAGGAGTAATAAAGGAAGGACTATCATTGGATCTCATTCTCTTAACAGTTGTGTGCCTCAGCAAGATTTCCTATCCGTAGCCGAGACCTCCTTTAAGGATCTATGTAAGTCCTCCCGTTTATACCCTTTCGGCAGAAAACGATCATAAAGATCAATAGATTTTAACTTGAATTCATCATAATTGGAGCAATTGCGGCGCGCTCTTTTAAATTGGCTCTTGGGTATCCCCCTGAACATGGCATGAGGATGACAACTGCTCGCCCGTAAGAAAGTGTTACGAGAATTAGGTTTACGATAAAGGGTGGTCTGAATAGAAAGTGCTGTATAAATGTATAAACATAAATCTAAATAATAAATGTGTAGTAAGTGATAAGAATAAGTGAAAGAGATATTAAAGTCATTAACGTTAAGTGCAGAAATAAACTCCAAAAGTGTAGTGATGTCTCCCTCCCAAATAAACAGAAGATCATCAATATAACGTCTATAAAAAAGAATGTGCTCCCTAAATTTGTTCATTTCTCCAAACACATGGAACAACTCCCACCACCCCATAAAGAGGTTGGCGTATGAAGGGGCAAAACTTGTGCCCATAGCCGTTCCACGCGTTCCTGTTGCACAAAACGCGTAGGTGCGTTCGTGTGGTCCTGTTATTGTCTGTCTAGCCTGCAATAAACCTGACCTTATTGCCATTTTGGAGTTGCTCGCTTTTTTCCTTCTCTTCGGTCAAGTCTGAAGTTGCATTCTTCTGGCTGTGCTGTTCATCATCTGCAATTATCTAATGATATATATATATATATATATATATATATATATATATATATATATATATATATAACAGTGTTTCCCGGGCCCTTCTGATCCTGACCCATATGTGAGAAACTAGCCCCCCCTTACGTGTCATGTGATGTGGTGCACCTGCTGGCTCACAGGACTCCTGAGTCTCCCGCTTGATGGTAGTGGGGAATTTCACCAAGACTGGCTCGTGAGGTAGTGCTGGGTTCTACTCACAGTCGGTATAGCACCTGCATCCCTTCCAGATCCCCATGACTGCAGGGAGGAGTGTCTGGAAGAGAACCCTTGGGTGCAACTTCTCCCTGATTAACTCCAGTCTCAGGCAAGAAGGTTCTTTGAATCAAGGGCATCTTTATTGACATCATCCACGGCAGACTGCCCATCATAGCTTCCGGTACTTAGCCGCACATCAGCATAGTTGCCCACCTCAAGGAAGTTCCCTCCTGACTCTGTAAAAGAGACAGGGATATCTCTGCCACCTCTCCCCTAAGGGAGGGCCACAATCTGTGCCAGAGCCCTGGCACAGTGTGGGGTCAGCTTGTCACACTCTGCAACACTTGACAGACTTCACTGCAGACACAGACACTGCAGCAGACACTTGACTCAGAACTCAGAACACTAACTTTAGGAAGTGATGCATATTATATAGCTTCCAGAAGGCCCACCCCTGTGTTACTGTAAGTGGACACAGAGCATGCTGTCACTTCCTTTGCTACATATTACACCTCACAGGCGGTTGAGGGCAAAACCTCATGATTACTTCTGGCAAACCTGCCCTCTTAACAGGGATTACTGCACAGAAGGAGAGAGGCATGTAACCCCAAAATTACACAGGGCTACATATATATGCATGAATAACCAACAATACAAAGAAATGGTTAAGGATATGCATGCAGAAATACAAATATCTCCCAATATCAAACAGCACCAAGCCAAATCAATATCTAATACATGCAAATTAAAACACTCAATTTGACAATGTGTTCATGATACAATTCATCTGTGCATCATGTATACTTTGCCAAGCAATGCTCAAAATCAAATAAACTATTCCAAACAAGATACAAATCCAATCATTAAATAAAAACCCATCCATCTATAGTTTACATACATACATGTGCAATAAAAGAGAATAAAACAATTTAATAACAGTAAAAATAAACATACAATACATCCAGTGACTATCCCTGTACGTATGTATATCCAGTGACATACATAAATTCAGGGCCAATAAATGGATGAGATGAAAAAAATAAAAAAAAAAACCAGTAAAAGTAAAATAACATACATTTCTTTTGTTTACTTACCATTAGATGAACCACTCACCGAATCCCGTTGAACCGGATGTCTCGAAGAAATAATCCAACAACAGGAACCAGGTAACCATAAAAAAAAAAACCCTTACAATCCAAAAGTGTCTGTGTCTTCTTTCTTCTATTAGTAATCCATAGCGGGGGTCTTCATCTGTATCTTCTCCGTCTCATCTGTATCTTCTCCGTCTTCTTCTGTCTTCTTATCTTCAATGGCCACGCCCTGCTGTTCTTCTTCTTCGGGAGGTCCTTCCTCCTCCGCATCTGGCTTCAAAATGAGACAACATAGGCTTTTATAGGCCTATGACATCACATTTCCATCATATGGTTCCCACGGTCCTGATTGGGCCGTAAAAAACATGTGATTTTGCCTGAAAAAAAATGATGCAGTCATTTAAAGGCAATGACGCCAGCCAATCAGAATGGCAGTGCTTCATTTGCCTTTAAGATGACATCATCCAAACAAACATGGCCGCCCTCACATGGTACGGTAGCCAATCAGAGCTTCGGAACTCAATCCCAACTCTGATTGGCTACCGTACCATGTGAGGCCGGCCATGTTTGTTTGGGTGACATCATATTAAAGGCAAATGAAGCACAGCCATTCTGTTTGGCTGGCGTCATTGCCTTTAAATGACGTCATCATTTTTTTCACCGGCAAAATCACATGGTTTTCACGGCCCAATCAGGACCGTGGGAACCATATGATGAAAATGTGACGTCATAGGCCTATAAAAGCCTATGTCGTCTCATTTTTAAGCCAGACACCGTGGAGGAAGGACCACCCGAAGAAAAAGAACAGCAGGGCGTGGCCAATGAAGATAAGATGACCCGGAAGAAGACAGAAGAAGACGGAGAAGATACAGATGAAGACTACAAATAGAAGAAAGAAGATACGGACACTTTTGGATTGTATGGGTTTTTTTTTATGGTTATCTGGTTCCTGTTGTTGGATTATTTCTTCGAGACATCCGGTTCAGCGGGATTCGGTGAGTGGTTCATCTAATGGTAAGTAAACAAAAGAAAAGTATGTTATTTTACTTTTACAGGTTTTTTTTAAAAAAAATTCATCTCATCCATTTATTGGCCCTGAATTTATTTATGTCACTGGATATACATACGTACAGGGATAGTATTATATGTTTATTTTTAATGTTTAAAAAAAAAAATATGCTCTTTTATTGTACCTGTACAGTGTGTATGTATGTAAACTATAGATGGACATACATACAGGTATAATAAAAACTTGTTTGCCTAATGATTGCTTGCCTTGTTTGATGTTTTTTTTTAATTGTAATTTGCTGCTTTGTGTAAAAATGTGTTTGTAATGTACTTTTTATTTTTTCAAATGTTATTTTAAAGGCTGTTTGCAATAGGTTATTTATTTTGGTTTATTTTTGGAAGTTAGATTTAGTCAGATGGTGGTTACTTTGACATACTGTAGATTATTTTTCAGAATGGTTTGCTTTTAGGATTTGAACTGTGTAAATGAATTTTGATTGTAATTAATTAAAGATTGGATTAATTAATTGATGGTAATTTAATTCTGTTGATTTGCTTTTTTTCATTTAATGATTGGATTTATATCTTGTTTGGAATAGTTTATTTGATTTTGATCATTGCTTGGCAAAGTATACATGTTGCACAGATTAACTGTATCATGTACACATTGTTAAATTGAGTGTTTTAATTTGCATGTATTAGATATTGATTTGGCTTGGTGCAGTTTGTATATTGGTTATTCATGCATATATATAATATAATATAATGAATATATATATATATATATATATATATTTATATATATATATTTTGGGCTACGGAGGACAGAGGGCACTTGCGGATGGAGGTGATTAATATTGCTGAGGTTAGTAGAGCTGATTTATTTTGTTAGGCTAGTTAATGTGTTTAATAATGGACAAAAAATCTATTATCTATATCTGGATAATAGTTATTTTGGGCAAACACTTGGACAAGTGACCACCGGGGGTCACTAAAAGCCCTAATAATAGCACTCAGAGTCGCCATACACAAGTAGGTATATGGTAAAAACTGGATATAAGTATGATTACTAGGACCAAAAATAAGGGTATATAGACCCTAAGCCAGGAGACTAAAAACAGTAGTTAAAACCAAAAATTAATAAAGTTTTATTAATGTAACGAACAGATGCAACTCAACATATATAAGGAACATATAAACACACAGGATATTAAAATCCTCAAGG